>NW_018128026.1:352918-387007 GCF_001952655.1 Monopterus albus | reverse complement strand
GCATGAGCACACTGCTCACACGGTCACTCGTCTTTATTAGATGACGAGAAAGGTGCATGATCCCCTCTTCCTGAAGCATTAGGCATTACTAGCCGATTGATGCATAATTAGTTCATACTGGAACAAGGCTGCCTCACTCATTTACATTACTTTTCTGCATTTTCCCCTTTACATTACTGGCCAACTAATTTTAATCTTAAACTAAAACTAATTCCCATACAAAAAAAAAACCTTACATGTTCTGGAAGTAGGATTTACAGTATGTAGTAGCATAATTGAAACAAAGTTTGTTTATTGCTTGAGCCATCAGGTTTTCTGTCATCTGTCTACCTGTTACATAACACTATAATTTAGTTTGATTACACTGTATAATAAAGATGCTACTCCTTTGTTTAAAAAAAAAAACCTTTAACCAAATTACTTCCTTATTAAGGTAGTTTGTCATAAAGTCCTAGGATTTCTTGAAGGATTTTAACACGGTCTTTATTATTTAGTAATAATGGTCTTAGACTTAAAATCCACATGTTTGCAGAGGGTTATGAGGCACAGATCTATTCCCTGCCTTTTTTCTGGTTATTTCTTCTTCATTGTGTTGGTTATGCAGTATGTGCAGCGATATTTAAAGAGGAAGCTCAAATATATAATAATATCTGTCTTCCCTCATCAGTAGTTTTATAGTGGTTTTCTATGTCTGTGTGTGTGTGTCTGTACAACAGATGGACCACTGTAGGAAGCAAGGTGTGTATGTGCCCATCTCCTGTTGCCCTCCCAGGACCCATAAAGCATGTAGAACAAACAGGGTAATTAGTCCTCTGAAAACACACACACATACACACACATAGGGTCTTACTACTCAGTGTAATCATATGAAAACCTCACAACTATACACCTATATACTTATGTTTTAATACTGTATATTCTGGAATGAATAAACAGTTTCTACTAATATACATTTTTTTTCTCATCTTACTCTCATCCTCATTGATTATGCTCATTACATGTAAGGCAAGCTGGGTGAACTGGCAAACTAATCTTAGTCAAAGAGTCAAAAACATTTACAAAATGATTTAATACAATACATAAATATATTTTAAAATGTGTTTTTTAGGAGGTGTAAAGTTATTTTTGCAAAATGTGACTGACTTTGATGATGGAATGAAAAAAAGTTCTCTTTGCTATTTTCAACCAGACCAGTTCAAGCATGTCAAAGACAACTGGCTGCTTAGAACAACAGATATATACTTCTATAGATAACTGAGCACAAAAGTTGAAAAACAAAAACATATGGAAATGCAGTGCACATTATGGAATTACAATGGATCTACTATAAACAGCAATGGTAGGTGAAGCATTACACACAGTGACAAATGCTGTTGTGTCTGTTCCCTTCTTCTGTTGTGAAAAATGCTCTGCCCAACAGATATGATCCATCAGATCCATGGGAGGCTGATAGGAGCTGTGTTTATTCAAGCACAGCCAGGATTATTCAAACATGTCAAGCTGAGAAATCAAGGCCAGAGTGCTGACAAATAAGAAAAGCTGGCCATTGCTTGTTGTTTGTTGACTATATGTCATATATGCTGCATTTTGTGTGTCTGCATCGGTTTTACATATAATGTACAGAATGTGTGCATATTTCAGTATGAGTGGATGGAATACATTCAATCCCATTTACACCAATAAAGGTTACAAGCAAGTTTCTAGATTTCACACTGGTGGAGGAAAAAAATTAAACATGAGGATTTACACAGTTTTTTGTCAGTGTGCTGATCCAGGAAGAACATGTACATGCTTTCATGGATCTGCAGTGCACAAGGTCAAAGAAAGACATCTGTGTGTCTAGGTTTAGTTCGCCTTTAGGCACCTTTTTCTTTAACCCACTGTAATGCACCTCCAGTCATCAGACAGCAACTAATCTCTGCAGAGCTAGCAGCTACCTGTGCCTGTGTCTGCCTTTTCTATCATGTATGTAGTGTCCCTCGGTGTGTGTGTTTTCCACAGGGTAAGGCTGAGATGAATGTGTGTTTGGCAGTGATGAATCTTCTAAATCTGTGAAACAGTGGTGTCCTTGCACTTTAAGATCTGCCATATGCTGCCCAGGATGGAGCCAAGGGAAAGGGGTGTGTTATGTGTCTGTGCACCTGGTATTACTGTGAGAACCAGATGCTGGTCGCCACTATGTAAATCATTGAATTTTAGGGTGATGATCCGGTTTAAGGTTAAGGTGATTTTAGGTTTAAGTTAAGGTAAGGGGATATGTTCTGTTGTCAGTCAGAGATTGCTTTCATGCAGCTTAGACCATCTAATTACTGGTTCACTAAGTAATAACTGTTAAATAATTAAGGAGTTAACTAAAAAAACTTTTTTAGGTAGAAGATGTTTCACCTCTCATTCAAGAGGCTTCATCAGTTCTGCCCGACTGGCATTGAGTCGGAGATATTTATCCCCCTCTGTTGGCCATCAAAGGACTGAAACAACACAATGCCCCTAATGACTGAGTCGTTATAGCCCAGTACCGGTGAGCGTCGTTACCTGTCTTTGAACCCTCACCTGTGGACCGACCGCCTATTGTCCTGGTGGGCATGTTTGGGCAGAGATCTCAAAAGTTGTAGATGGATGACAAGTTGTGTCTTAGTCCACCACCCCTGTTTAGTGAGGGGTGTTCTATTTGGACAAAAATAGCTTCTTTGACTCCTCTCTCAAACCAACATGGCCCAACCCAGGAGTCATTAGGATGCAGAATCTGGAAACCATTTCATGAGAGTTTTCATTCTGGATCAACAACCGACCGACCAGCTAAATTACACTACTCTCAGACAGACCGACTTGCCACCTTAGGCCTATTCTTCTAAAAAAAATTTCCCCCCAATCTGTTCTTTTTTTGTTGGACTTTTAACATGCTGGGAAGGCGGTATTATTCAGTATTAAATGCAGAGTTTGGCATCAAAGACATTGTTGCAAGTCATCTATAAAACTATTTTTACCTTGAGAATTTTCCCCTGTATTAATCGCAATCAAAAAGAAAGAAGCTCAGTTATGGTCCAACCTTTTCTTCCTTTTCATTTTTTCCTGGCGAGCTGTGCTGTGGAGGAGTCATGTCTGCATGGTGGGAATTTTATGAATAATGGTCCATTCATGGCAGCAGGGCGATTCAGTCACAGGTTATCAACGGTTCAGTTAATCAGCTTAACTTGAATAATATCAAGTGTGTGCAACAGCTGGGTCATCTGTAGGCTATAAATTAAAGTAGTCAGCAGGCAGTATCATTTTAAATTTTGAGTGACATCTGTGAAATATAGTGCGCATGTGTGAAACTAGTTTTAAACAAGCTGCCAATATAGATGTCTTATTCCTTTTGGGCTCTTTTGATAGTTTAATTCAAATAAGTCATAATCTTAAATACTATTATTAATATTTGCTTATGTTTCAAGCATAGGCTGGAGGCTACGTGTGGGTTACTTTGTAGGTGTTTGTGTTTCCCCCTATACATTCCAAAGCACAGTAGGAAGTAATGTCACAAGTTTGTTCCTCTATTTATCAAATACCTGACCCTTGGCTTTCTGTTTTTTTTGCTTCTGTATATCAGACCCCATCACTCCCTGTCCCTACAGTCTCTCTCTCTGTGGGATTCAGGTCCCTAAACTACTTTCCCTGTATGGCCTATGCCCTGGCAGGTCACATCCTCCCTGTCCCTGACCTTCAAAGACAGAACAGTCTTGGGAAAGCGTCGGCCAACTGATTTACCGATACAGGGGCAGAGCTCCAGAGAGGTCAGCGGGGGCTTGCATTGCTTCAGTATCCCATGAACCAGGCCTGTAGTCTGGGTTAGTGGAGATTTAGTGACAGGCTGTTCTGGATCTGAAGACCAATGCCCAAGGAGATGTAGGAGATATGCAGAAATCTGAGAAGTGTGTTGCAGCTGAGTTATGTCTTCGTTTGCAGCTCTATCATCTTGGAAAGGCAGGGGATTGGAGGGGAACGGCTTCTGGTTCAGTTAGCTGAAGGTCTCTGCGCAATATCACAGCTCACATATCCCAGTCTAGGAGTATTGCAATTCTCTCTAATTATCAGGATAAGAATATTTTTGTCTTTTTCATGCTTTTTGGCAGATGCAACAAATGCAATAAAAGGGGTGAGGTAAGTAGCTTTCTTCAGCTTAGAAGAAAGCTTTACCATAGTCCCTTTTTCTACCAGTTACACATTTGAGATATCTCTGTGTTTGCAGCTTTATATTAGGTATGCGTTCTTCATGAACTCCATACCTAATATAAAGTCTCTGAATGTTTTCGAATTTGACTCTATTATACTCTCAGAGGCTGGAAGACAAGGAAGGCATCCATAATGTTAACATGATGCTTTATTGGTCCCTGCAAAGAAATTATTTCTCTCTCACCTCCTTTTAACAGATAGGTCAGAGGTCAGGGTCAACTACAAAGCAATGCCACTGGAGGTGGAAAATGTTCTGGTCTATCTCATAGATGGTCAAATGGTAGATTTCTGGCTCCCATTTATTTTCCTTAGACCACAGTTTGTCGAGGTTCAGATAAAATTATATGGTTTTTGCAGTGAGAAATATATATATATAAATGACCCACGCACTGTAGAAAGGATTTTAATTGGGTTAATTGCAGCAGTGTGCTGAAACATGTCCCAGAAGTTGGTGCCAGAGTTTTATATCAGGTTGGACTTTTACTCAGAAACTGTTTTACACAAACTGTTTCTCTTTGGAGTTTAATACATGAGAGAACACATAGAGTGAGGTGCAGATTTAGATAAAACCCAGTCTTCGTGGATTAGCTTGACATTCTGCATTCCTCCTGTGTATTATCAGAGTTCAGTTTTAATCATGTGTCTGTGTTTGTTTATTTGACCGAGGGGATTAAACAGATTGTGTGCTAACTGAATCGTGTGTCCTTTCCATCACTTCATTCCTATTAGAGTTTCAAAAAGCCAATTAGCATCATCCATCTGCCATTAAATTTTTACATACGTATGAACCACAGTATCTCATAAAACTGGCATCTCTCTCACTCACTTGGGCTAAAATTTACTACGTGCAAAAAGTTAAAGGTGTTTTTATTATAGTCTATTTATTATCGTCTATTCTTGTCATCTGTCTACCCAGTTTACTTACTGTAGTTTAAAGAGTCAAGTGAGTTGCAAGATAACACTGGGGACACATCAATACAGAGTTAGGTTAGAAGACATACAGTACAGTCTGGCAAAAAATATTCAGTAAATCTAACTTGCCATAAAGTTTTAGTCTATTATAAACATTCCATATAGTACGTTACCTAACTGAACTATGCTTACTCATATAATATATATTTATGTTAGTTTTAATTGGTTGATTGAATAATAAATTCATTGGTCTACACTGTCCTCTACCACTCAGTTGAAATCACCATCCTCATGTGAATACTGGAAGGATTGCAGCTCCTTGCAGTACAAATTTGGCATCTGCTACACTACATATTCTCATCATTGTATAACAGTTTACAGTAAGTAAAAAAAAAAAAAATCCTCCCAGCTACTTCTGGCATAAAACCCAACTTTAAATTCACTGTCAACAAAACTGTTTAAAAAGTGTTTAACATAGCTTCTATGCTCCCCTTGTTCCTCCATCATGGTGGTCGTTCATTTATTGCCTCTATTAATCATATGCAGCCACTGATTCAGCCATGGTAAGAAACACATGGATTTGCCCCTTAACAAACATGAGCAATTTCTGATGTGTTTAGATACAACGTCAGGTCACCTAATGACAACTTGCACTAAACAGGCAGCTGAGTGCATGGTGTGTTTTCACTTTTAGTCATGTTTTAGGGCTTTACTCAAACAAACATCATCAGTTTTATCCCACTGATCCTAAACCTCACACAGCACAAACCACTCACTACGAGGTTCCTTTCACATTGTGAGCTGCATTATTTACATAAAATGACAGTGACGTGCAAACTGAAAAATTACCTAAATTTAAAGCTAATTTTTCACTCATTCACCTACATTTATTGCCTTACAATAAAAGTTTGTATTTCTACCCCCCTCCAAAAAAACAAAACAAAAACATGTTACTTACTGTGTGAAGGAACATACAGTAGGTGCATAGTGGATTTTATAATGCATTTCGTCAACATGAAACTTGGTCATGTCAGACTGTCATGCTATCAAATCCAAAATAACTACAGTGGTTATAAGCTACAAACATCTCAGAG
The DNA here is from genome assembly GCF_001952655.1 of Monopterus albus. Classification (NCBI taxonomy): domain Eukaryota; kingdom Metazoa; phylum Chordata; class Actinopteri; order Synbranchiformes; family Synbranchidae; genus Monopterus; species Monopterus albus. The sequence goes on along the minus strand of NW_018128026.1, from coordinate 380,792 downwards.
CCACATTTTTGGCCTCTAATAAAATTTAGAATCTGGTTTTCTGCTGGTTTTTTTCCTTAAAATTGGCATCTGGTATCAACCCTCAAAGGTCTGAGAGAGTATGCCAACTAAAACAATTACCACATTAAGTAAAAATTTACAGAATAAACAAATGCTATGTATTGTACTGTAGAACAGCGGTCCCCAACCTTTTTTGTACCACGGACCGGTTTCATGCATGAAAAATGTTCCGCGGACCGGGTAGAGGCACGGGGGTTCCAATAACAAAAACCTTTGTCAGTTCATAGTATGTAATCTGAATGCAACAATTACACTTTATATTAGGCAATTACAATAATTCTACACTATATCAACTCACCATAATGCAGAGTCAGTGGGAGCCCTGGGCTTGTTTCCCTGCAACAAGATGGTCCCATCTAGGGCTGATGGGAGACAATGACACACGCAATGTGTCCCTTATGTCCAGTCTGCTCCGTAATTTTGTCTTGGTTGCTGTCACTGCAGAAAAGCCCGCTTCACAAAGATAGGATGTTGGAAATGGTAGCAGGGTTTTCAGTGCTCTTGTGGCGATTTCAGGATATTCTGGCTTGATTTTCATCCAGAACATCGGCACCTCTTCTGGCTCCTCAGTTGGCCTTTTCCCCTTTGAAAAGAAGCCCTTCAAAGACGTTTGTTTTTTACTCATTTTTGCTAGTTTGCGGCCTTATTTATTTAAGCAACGTATCACGTGACGTCGTGACCGACACATGCGTCTTGACGTGTTAAGGGGCACAGGTGGATGATACGTCGTTTTTCATAATAAAACATCTTCCAGACTCTAAAAATCAATGCAATGGAAATTATATAAATTATTTATTCTTTCTGTGCGGCCCGGTAACAAATGCCTCACGGACCGGTACCGGGCCACGGCCCGGTGGTTGGGGACCACTGCTGTAGAACATTTCATTAGCCCATGTCCCAAGATGTGTTGAAGCTATAATGTTGAATACTGAAAAGCAACATTCTCAAAACCAACAAGTCACATTTTCTGTCTCAGTATTGTTTTTTCCATCCTTATCTGCAAAAAAGTGCAGAAAACTGGATTGTTTCAACTACACTGTCCTGTCACTGGCCACTACATCCTTGCATGTTGGTGTAATCTGTGGCATCCTGAAGCAGTTTGCGTATGTTTTCATTTTACTTCAAGCGGACTGGCAAGTGAAGCATTTCATGTCACATTTGGTTGTGAATGTATTACTGGAGACAAGATTACAATCATATCACAGAATGTGTGAACGCCTCCATCTGTTCATTGTTCCTGCCCACGCTCACATGTGGGGAAGCGAAGTGGGATTTGAGGAAGAGTATGAAAATCAATACATTGATTATTCATATATTTATTTTCTCTCACTGCTTCTACAGCCTTTCTCGGCCTATGTGTGTGTGTGTGGATTTAAATACATAGAAAATGCTTTTGTTCACTGTCCCCTAGTGCTTGCTCATGGGAGCTTTGTTGGGCTGTGAAACAAATAAAATGAACTGACCTGAACATGCAACAGGAAATTGAGCCAAAATTAATTTATTTTTATTGTTCTAAATGTCATTTAGTGTTGAGTAGTAAATGTCTGTTTGTTATAATGTATGTTTGTGTACTTGTAACTAAAAAGTACAAACACTGTATTGTGTAAACCTTCCCTTTACAATCCCCTCACACACTTTCCACCAAGATCACTTTCCCCACATACACAACAACTGCGACTTCACAACTGCAGCTTTAAACATCAATAGCAGCTCAGCAAATCCCCTACAAAACTCCAGCAGTGAAACTCTTTCTAACATTAGAGTGGCAGACATCACGCCAGCCACATCAGCCACCACGGTCTGTTATAGTTCTACTGCTTAGATTATAAAGCACAATATAATCAGCTCTGTCCATGCACCAGGCATTCTGAGACACAACAGTTGGTTTGACCATTCTGTAATAAGCAATACTTAGCCCTGAAGTGCACATCAAACATTAACACTAGGTCTACAGGCCAGTAATCCAGCATTCTGTTTCTTCATGTGAGCCAAGGGTTCAGTTCAAACAACACACATCTTGCTTTTTTCTGAACAAAACCGCATATTGTGCAACTTTTGCCCAGGGTTTGCAACATACTGCGCGTACAAATGGACATATAAAGGAGTGGATCATCCTGAGTGGCAGAGATGTTTCTGTGGACAGTTTAAGACTTGTTTTGCTATAGGTATAATCCTTGTTGACAAGCAGAAATCAAAAGATAAGATCAGAACATATATGGCATGTCATACACAAACATAAACCGGAATCACTAAATATTATATCTCAAGCAATTCAAGTTCTGATCTCTCTCTCTCAATTCCTGTTGCTGTTTAAATTGTCCTCTTTCCATTTATTTGACACAGATTTTGTAGGTGGGGAGTATTAGATTGTTTTTCTTTTGAACCCATTAATCCGATAACTTCCAGTTCAGCATAGTGTCTTTTAGTGACGCATTTGCAAATGACTGGCTGGCAATATCTAATGGCATTTGTCATGGTGCTGAATGCTACTGAGATCATGCTCCCACACACCACCTTTCCTTTCAAGAGACAGTGATTGCTTTGTAACCTCTGCTGTAGAAGCTTCTTAAAGACGGCTGATGACTAGCCTTTGCTTTGAATGTTTGATTATGTGTGCGATGACTGTGCAGGTCTAGATTCGGGATAACATGTCCACCCTGTTAACTGAATCCCGGCACTGCAGAAAAAGAAATACTTTTAGCAAACCCTTCGACAGAAACACACACTTAAGCACACACCCGAAGCCTGGTTCTGTTTAAAGTAAAGAATTAGACTACATTGCTCAGTGGTTTGTAGTTCAACTCTGGTATTAATTGAAAGCTGGATAATCAGCTTTATCAGGAGCAGACTGCAGAGTTTACATGATGTAAACCTTCTTTTATATGCTTCCAAATTGGCATTAATGTGACTCTTTAAAAAGAAGAAGTGGATGTTATGAGTTCTGAGACTGCTACTAGTCACAATAATGTTTTAGAAAATTTTTCTGACTCAATGAAAATGCTGACATTGGAGATCTGTGTGTGACATGTCTTTCAACAAATCTCTCAGCAGTTTTATTGTCATATATCTTAAAATTGGGGAGGTCAGGGTGGATGATTGTGTTACGCTTTTGACTTTAACACCAGAGCCAACATTTGTTTCTTTGAACCATGACAGTGATGTTCTCCTAACTCCACGATACACCCTAACCTCAACAATGTAGTTTTAGTTGACAACATTTTACCACATTTTCACTCAGAAACAGTGACATTACAGTATATGACTTGTTTATGTAATGATGACATGGTTTGCTTTATTTTGTCCTTTAAACGAGGACCTGCTGCATTTCCTCCCTCTGGCCTTTTTGCATAGGGTGTCAATTTGTGTTAATGTGTAGAGAGGTATATAAACTGTAAAACATCATGCTACTCAGTACTATATCTATGGTTTGTAACATGAATTCTATTAAAAGGCCACATTAAAAGCCTAGTTTCAATTTAACGCTTGTGTATAACACAACCACTGCAAGTAGTTAAACTGCTTCTCCTTAGGGTCAGTGTCAAACTTGAGACAACCACTGTGAATAGAACCAGAAATGCCTGGTTAGCAGTTCTTTGGATTTCAGCTGAATAATATGTAAAACACGCAAATTGTTTGCAGCTTTGCCTGCAAAATAATTGAATACAGAAAGAGCATAATATACCATAATAAAAAGCCAGATTATCAAAACTAAATAAACAATGACGGAAAGGAAACAGACAAAGGCATGCAAACAAATGAGGGTAGGTGAGGTTTAAACAAAATGAATAAATGCATCTCACTTCAAAACATAGGAAATAAAATGTTACAAATATATACATATGCAAACCCAAAATGACAAGCTAAGGCACAACTGAAATAATTAATTTATTCAATAATAATGAGCTGTTTAAAGTGATTAAATCGGTAGCAAGGCCATAAAATCACAAAATGAAAAATAATTATATTTTAGAATATAAACATCCAGTAACATACATTTGTTTCTTTTAGAAAAATAAATTGTTAAATGCTCCTTTAAAAGATAACTGTGGAAATGCCTGGGACTGGTCATGAGAACGAAACATCTGCTGACCATAAATTCACCAGGAAACCACTGAACTGAAACACCCTAACGTTTCTCGGCCTAATGAGGAACACAAGTATATCCAATGTTTTGTTGTTGTTTTTTTTTTTGTTTGTTTTTTTTGTTCCTTTCACATGTCTGGTTTAAACAGCAGCAAAGTGGAGAGAGAGTGACAAAGTACTGACCTGCCTCTGATTAGGATTCAAGCCCACATTATATACGAGCCATACATTTCCCTGAGCAATGTGATGCCTGATTCACTACCACCTATCGTGGTGATAAATGTTTCATGAGACTTAGTTATGAATGTACTGTGTTTGTTCACATTTTGTATGTACATATTAAAATTAGGGAACATTCCACCAAGAGGTTATTTGAGAACATCAGCTGTAAAAAAGAACAGGCAAAGAAGTAAATTAAGTAGATAAATGATGGCATCTTTTCAAAGCAATATTTTTGTGCAGCTCCTTTATTTGTGATTACTGTCATAAATCACATACCATAATCTGTTCTAGCAAAGTGAATGTATCTTCTGGCTATGATGCACTTGCATTTGTACATATATGTAGAATATATACTACATATACATACAAAAAAGGTTTTCTGTGGTTCTGGCACCAAGGACCTGAATAAATGCACCAGGTGAGCAACTTTAATTGCACAGAATGGGCGCCATGTTTCAGTCCGGTATCTAGAGTTATGCATCTATAGTGCACATAAGCTTTTTTCTAATCTTGCAGAGCCAAACTTCTGCTTCGTCCAGCTGCTCATGTTATATTAAAAAATTCCCTAAAATAGCATCTCACAGATGGCACCCGAGATGCATTGACAAAAACAAAACCTCAAAAGTAAAATTAACAAGGTACCTACTATACTGTGACCATTATTGTTTTTACAACACAAAAGATTTAGATTATATGGAAGCATTCACCAAAAACTGGAGACCTTATCTCCAGTTTATCAATTGTCTTTTCCTGTTCTTTTGACTGCATCTAATGTGTGATCAAAGATGACATCATGCTCCCTTTTTAACTGTTGCCTTTAGCTTTTTGAATTGTTTTTGGTTTCAGACCTGTAATTTGTAATAACATCAGCTATAATGCCTGGAGACTGAAAAAACTGAATTTTATGGTAACTTTAAAGCTCCAAGAGTCATGTTTTAAGACTGGTGACTCCTGGGGGTACCATCAAAAGCTCTGCACACTGGTAGCTTTGTTTTTTTTTGTTTTTTTTTTTGTTTTTTTTTTAAACATTAAGATTAACATATCAGTCTATGATGGCTATATGGAAATACAAGCATAGACTGTGGCTGAAGATCAATCTTAAACAGATGACAAAGCAGCAGTAAGCTACTGTTAAAGATTATATTTAGTAACAAGGTCTTTATACTTAAGGCAAAATTACCAGGATAAGTTGACATTTAAGAAAAAATTAGTTTCATGATGCATGTTTGTTTCTAACAAAGACATACACTACCAGATTTTTTTGGAAGCAGTTTGGGGATTTTGTATACACGTTATACGTGACCAAAAAAGTGGAACGACAGCTAGGGGTAGCCTAAAATTATAGAGGTTTATTGTAGTAAACCCAACTTAATGTATTACTGCTATGACTTAACCAGAAGATGTTACATTTAAGTTAGTGCATCTTGAGTTATACAGTATATTGAATGTTATGTTTGTTCTTATAAAAGCAAAATTAACCTGCTGGATTTTTGTCACTTATCAATAAAGACATGAACTTATACAACGAAACGTGTGCTGTACTTTGTGCTGGAGACAAGAACCCTGAACAACTTGTGACTCTAGAATCTGAGACACTGACCTCAGCGTCACCCCCATTCATTTAATAACAAACAGCCTACTACCTCCCATCTGATGAAGACCGTGAAGAGGATCGTCCTCCGCCATCTTCATGCCCAAGTAAGCTCAGAGCTCGACCCTTTGTAACTTGCATACCGTGCTGGCATTGGTGTAGAAGACGCTATTATCTACATGCTGTATCAAGCCCTATCTCACCTGGAGCCCCCCGGAAGTATTGTGAGGGTCATGTTCTTTGACTTCTCCAGTGCTTTCAACATGATCCAGCCGTCACTGCTGTGGGGGAAGTTGGAGGGGCCAGGTGTGGACCAACACCTGTCTGCATAGATCATTAACTACCTCACAGACAGACCTCAGTTCGTAAGGCCGCACAACTGTGTGTCGGACATGGTAGTCTGCAGCACGGGGACACCCCAGGGGATGGTGCTTTCCCCCTTTCTGTTCACCCTCTACACGTCAGACTTCAAGTGCAACTCCCACCACTGTCATCTACAAAAGTTCTCAGACAACACCGCCATTGTTGGATATGTATCTGGGGGGGACGAGTGGGAATATAGGGGGAGTGACTTTGTGGAGTGGTGTGAGAAAAATCACCTGGTCCTGAACACCAGGAAGACAAAAGAGATGGTGATTGACCTCCAGCGGAAATCACCACCACTCACGCCGGTGATCTTTCAGGGCTCAGATATTGAGATTGTGGACACCTTTAAATACCTGGGTGTCCACCTCAACAATAAACTGGATTGGACAAACACACATGCCCTGTACAGGAAGGGACAGAGCCGCCTCCACTTGTTGAGGAGACTGAGGTGTGTGCGGGGCTTCGGACTTTTTATGATACTGTGGTGGCATCTGCAGTTTTTTACGCTGTTGTGGGTTGGGCAGGAGGTAGCATGGACAGGGACAAAAAGAGACTAAACAAGCTGGTTCTGTCCTGGGCTGCCCTCTGGATCCCATCGAGGAGGTGGCGGACAGAAGGATGCTGGTAAAACTAACATCCATCATGCACAACCCCTCCCATCCCCTGCACCACACAGTGGAGGCTCTGAACAGTTCTTTTAGCACAAGACTGTTACATCCCCAATGCACAGCGGAGCGTTATCGTAGGTCTTTCCTCCCCACAGCTATGGGACTGTACAATACATTACTACAGGGATAAACTAGGTGAAATGCAATAGTCAACTGAGGTGCAATACTCAAATCCAGGGGGGTAAAATGCATTGTAAATATGCACATGTAAAATCTTGTTCTCGATTTCTCTTGAATACTTTATATTGTCTTGTTTTAGGTATTCGGAGGTGGGAGCTGGCACATGAGATCGCTGGTCTAGTGTGCAGGCTCCCCGTTGAGGCAGAGCTGGTAGCGGGGCGGTGTGATGAAGGCAAGCAGTAGGGTTCCAGGGCCACAGAGGAAGTCACAGTAAGAGCAGGTCTCCTAGTGCTGGGGAGCTCTGCTGGAGGAAACGGTTCACAATTCCCGACACCAAATGGTGCTGAGAAAAACAAAAACAGCCGAGAGCCGACCCAGTACGGGAAAACACATTAAAAAAAAAAATAATAAAAAAAACCACCAAGCCAACAGCGAAACAGTTTGAACATAAGGTGACTCTTCAAAACATAAGGGCAAGAAAACAGGTGCAAAAAATACTCATAAGCAGAGAGCATATAGTTCAAAGAATAAAGCCAGGCTCAACAGGGAAGCAGTCCATAAAACAGATTTTTGACATGGGTACGATATAACATTACCAACAAGATAACAGGTGATAATCTGGCGACGAGGACACACCAACGCTCTCCCTAAATACTGCTCCGATAATTGAGAGCAGGTCTGCCTCGCTGCCTGGAACGCACTCCCACCTGTGCGTGGGCGGAGCTGCTGGGACTATCTGTGCCCGTTACCGAGGTGCTGGGGGTGGCCTGGGCCATGGATGTAACACATCCGACAATTACCTTTTGTAAAACGGATGCGCTACATTGACCGAGGATATCTAGGACAAAAATAAAATCGTTGTGGCACGGCAGCCACCTGAGGGAGAAGCCAACCAGGCTAGAGAAGTAAAGAAAAACCACATACCTTTCGTAGATCAACGTTGTCGCAAATCTTCAAATGGCCGGACGGACAACACGGGAGCAAGCGATCGAGATCAACCACACAGCAGATAAAACTGCTAAGAGTTTCTCCTAGAAGTTTTATGTGCCTGGCAGCCTAGATCTATGCCTATTACACTTTCAGTAGGACATCACATAAAAATCTAAAAAAGGAAAAACATTCATTTTGAAATTTTTTACTCTGTAGGAGAGGGAGGAACGGCCTGTCTGGTTGCCCTATGTATCAATATACCATAACATGGGGGACAGTGAATGATAGACACAAGCACACTTTAAAATTTTATATTTTAAACTTTACAAATAATGAAGTACCTATAAACAGATTCTAATTTGATTATAATTTTAGCAACATTGTTAAAGCCTGTATACCAATAAAGCCCCTTTGAACTGAAATGGATTATTGAATTAGACTTAAATTGTCAAATTTAATAACTGCATTAACAAATTACTAAAACTGAGCATTGAAGAACTGAGATAATTATTTTGTCATTGAACTCACAATAAACCCCTGCTTTCTACTCAGCCAGTTAACTTGGGGCCCACAATGTTCAGACCGAAAGCATTTTCTTCTTGTGAAACCTGTGAACCAACAGGCGCTTGTGTGTCCCTCTGACCGTCTACTTGCTGAAACACATGAACTTTCAGATAAATATGAAGACACTTTACTACACTGGTCTGCTGCTCATGGCGCAGTAAAGTCAAACACATTTTCCTCAACAACCAGCCTTTGTTTTGTTAAAAAGCTAGCAAGCTAAACATGAAGCAGCACAGGTGAGGTTAGCCTACAACACAGTATGGCTACATTAGCCAACTTCCAGGCTGTCACTCACCTTTTTGGTCCAGTTTCCACAGTCCTTGTGAATCCAGACGGGTTCAACCCAGTGTCTTGTTTTTCCGATGTTCTTTAAATGACTAAAATTTACACACTGAGAGCCGATGTACCAGAATCAAATTCCTCGTGTGTTCGACATACCTAGCCAATAAAGCAGATTCTGATTGTTTTCTCAGAAGCACATAAACCGCAGCCGAGCTTCCACAGAGTGTTTGTGCATCACATACCTGTAGCAGGAGGAAGCAAATGATTATGAGTTAAGTAACCATTAATACAAACCGTTTTTTCTTAAATAAAAGCTCTGGGCCTTACCGGACACCCAGAACTCCGTTTTCCTGCAGGTACAACAAAGCTAAGTTGAGCACAATTTCTAAATGACTTCCCTCAGCTTGTTTTAGCCTTTGAATAGGTTTGCTAACGTCCTGGCGCCAAACCAAGGTATTTGAATCAATATCCAACGCTCAGACTGAGATTACAGCAACTCACAGAGACTTACCGGATGCGTGGCAGTCTCAACAAACAATTGCACCAGTCGCTCTCACAGTTCAAAAAGGCTCGCAGCCCCGCCCACTCCGCACGGCCCTTACTGTTGATTGGACGATTGGTCTGCGGGACCACCCATTGGCCCACTTCCTATCCGATAATCAGGCTGTTTGTTGACCAGTGCCGGTATGTTGGTTGTTATGTAATGGCAAGTGGCAGGAAAACCTGTTTAGTTAAAGGTACAGGCAGCGACATGATCGCCTGTTTATCGATTCTTTCATATTAAGCGACAGGATGTCTCTGCTTTTGAACACAAAGTGAACAACCTATACCCGTGAGTGAACACTGCCCCAAATAGCCCAGACACCTAAACACAACCTTAATATCAAGTGTGATTTTATGAGTTTTATTTAATCCAGTCATGAATCTACACAGTCTAGATCAAGGAATGAATTTTCAATCTCAGCGTGATTCACATGTCCTCTCTGCTGAGTTTCTGGTTCATAATCTAAAACTGTGGGCTGCTGGGAGGAGACAGGGTCCACATTGTCTGACCAAAAACAGACTGCTGTTCGGACTCTAGTCAGTTATTTGTTTCAGTTATTCTTTTTCATTAAAAATGGATTTGCAGTTGCAACATTAGCTGTTTCCATCTTGACCAGTGGTGTTTGCCTTGATGGGTTTTGTCATGATAGTAAAACTGGATAGGCCTGTTTGGTTGGATAAAACAGTCCTGAGAAGATCTCAGCAGTGGGACTGTGGTGTGTAGAGGCTTCAACACATTGTGAAAATAGATTTTGGGGATAAAGTTCTGGATTTATTCTAAATAAAATCAGCCTATATTAATTGTGTGGATGCTGAGTCAGCATAGATAGAGTACTCATTGTCTCCAAAACTAAAATCCATCCCACACAAACATGTGCACATATACACATGTGACCACACACACATTCACATTGACATATGTTTGCATATTTACAGTATAGCTCTCTTGCTCTCACAGAAACACAAACACTGGTGCAGGTGCAGGTCTTTTGACTGATGAGTCTAAGTGTTTCCAAAAATCAAGCTGCTCTGTGACTGTTGCCTCTACATACACTGCTAACATGAACTTCTCCTGCCTTCTCTCCCTTCTTTTTGTTCTGTTTCTCGCTATCCACTCTGGCTGAGCAATGCTAGAATGCTTCTCATCTGGAGGAGTGAAATGCCAACTCTAAAGGAACGGTAACAATAATAAAACTCTAAGACATCTAAAAGAAATTAACTATGGTCCATAGTCCACTTCAGGGCAGGGAGAAAAGCGGTTTTGGGGTTCAGACCTGAAAAGGGAAGCAGCTGCAGCTATACCAGTGCCAGGACTGCATTTCTATCTCCACACATTGACAGAAAGTTCAACAATTACCCCAGAGCCCAGCCTCAAAATATGATTAGCATGGACCCAGATGATAATGGCTTTTACATGCAATTACACAAAAGGGGGAATTACCCAATGTATGGGAATAATGTAGCTGGGGAATGAGACAGTTGCTTGCTAATGTCTGTTGTTGTTGGCTGGCCCACTGGAAATTTGTTTATTATAAGGTTTTATATTCAGACAGACTTATCTGCAGCAAATCATGTGATGGATATTCATGAAAAAAGTTATGTTTTTTCATTCAGTTGGTGAAATGAAAGTCTTAAAGAGTTTTTGGACACTAAGAGTACAGATGAGATGATATATGTACTGTGCTGACTGAACCATAAGGTCTTCATCTGTGCACATCAGTTCTGAAAAGTAACCAAATATGTACTAAAGTAAGTCAACACTGACACCAACAAATTTCTAAACATTGCTCTCTTAACCAGTGGTAAAATATAACTGAAATTAGGTGAGAAGGTAGACAGAGACGGTGCATTAGGATTGATGTAAGAGGTTATTTCCAAAGCCTGTTGCCTATTTAAATCAGCTTTCACTAAACGTGCAAGATGAACCCACCAGTCAAATATAATATTACTGACGTAGATTTCACTGGATTCAAATGCAAACGTGGTTGCAAACTTTTGGGGTTTTTTTGCATTAAATTTGCAGTAATCAAAAACACATTACATATACTATCTATTAAAGCCTTCTTCTTTTCTATTAAAACCTTGAATAATAAGAAAGTCACTCAAGACTTTTCCCATTTAGGGGTCACCACAGCGAATCGTCACACTGACGACTCGCATGTTGACATTTGGCGCATGTTTTACGCTGGATGCTCTTCCTGACGCAACCGTGATTCAAACGCGGGCCGCAGCAGCGAGAGCACTGTGCCTTAACCACCTGCCTACCAGGGATGGCTATTAAAACCTATAATAATAATAAACTAAATTGCATCATATCCACCGTATAAGGCATGGAAAATACTGACTGGTTGACAGCTCAATATAGCATCTTTACTTTAGTCATAACTAGCTTCCACAACACTCCAGTCCTGTTGTTTAGATCAGAGTGGTTATGAAGAGCTGTGGCTTCTATGCCACAAGACCTGTTTTTTCACTGGAAGTCAGCTGCATCGCCTGGGGGGTGTTGAGTAACCCTGAGTCAGAGCTCTGCGGCTTGTCTTGGTGTAAACAGATGGTCTCGGCTCTGATGACTAGTTTCTGATCTCATCCAGATAGGGACTCCGACTGTAAGATGAGATTTCCAAGCTCTACAGAGGTGAGATGACTGAAACAGTTTGAAATATGTCGAGTGTAAACAAAGGGCTGGATCTGATTTCCTGGCACAATTCTGTTTAGATAATCACAGTTGAGCTGTTTGAAGAGTGGCAAGCTCTTATGTAGGAAACCGTGGTACAGAGCATGTTTAGTGTAATGTGTGTATTGATATTATCTTTCAATTTAGAGTAACATCACCCTGGGAAAAAGGGAGTCTTGACCACTTATTTATTTAGTCAAAGAGCTGTTTAGTTTGTTATTAAACCAATAAAGGATAAATGTTAATAAAAATATACTGCTCTATTTCTTAATCTTCATAATGTAAGTTGTTTATTGTCATACAAGAAAACAGACATCACTAAAATGCTTGTAATGCAGAATTTTAAAAATGTGTGAATGTGTGAACAAGCAGCGTTACTGTAGTAAAGAATCAAACCGAGTTATTTAGTTTTTATTAACCAGGTTTGTAAGACAATATGAAATTCTTGATTCATTATTTGTTTAAAGTGATCTAACAAAAGTCCAAACTTAAGAATGTTTTCTAGGCATAGCAAAAAACTGTGGGGGAGAGTTGAAGGGTTAGTGTGGACTTGATGAGACTGGACCTTTACTAGGATCTCTCCTCACATTTTCCATCCACATAGACTGAGGCGCTAGCAGACCATCACATTGTTAAAAAGGCTTTGATAGCCATACCTCTGTTATAAGGGAAAGTAGGCAAGGTGCCCCGCTCTGTCTGTCTGTGTCTCATCTGCCTTTTTGCAGTGTTTCAGTTTTCCAAGGTGTGGTCAAAGCTGAAATCTAACATTTGTCTTATTCATCTCTTGCTACTGTACTTAAATTGTTTTTCTTTTTTATTGACTTGTTGAAATAATCCAGAACTTTCAGTATTTCTATCCTGTGTGTTGTGTATGTGCTGTAGTTCTGTAAGTGCACAGACTGGTTTGTTAATACTCTTATTGTCATATGTTTCATCTTTATACTGTTGTTTAATAGAAAATAAATGTATTTCACAAATGCTATATTTTTTATCTTACAAGTTTAATACCTTCGTTACTAGTATCTAAATATTAATTTAGGAGGCTCAGCAAAATGAAACACTGAACTATCTTTGCATACCTGTTTAGTAAAAACAGTGTGTTATACTGAGATTACATTTAAAAAAAGTATACACACCCATTACCTTGAAAGCTATTTTTCAGTCAGTGAACCAATGAACTTGTAAAGAATGTGCATTACACAATCCCAACAAATAAATCTCAGCATAGAGAGGTTTGTTTAAACTACTTTTTCTTAATATAAGCTGTGTGAGAATGATGATTGCTGTCAGTCCTTTTTTTTCCTCACATTTACAGCCAAAACATATCCTGCTCATCATACTCTATTGCATAATTCTCTCCATACGTACAGTGCGTATATAAATATACTGTATGTAGTCTGACGTGATCAATAAAACAAAAAGTATTTTATTGCCCCTAAATGTTAGGTCCATTCCTCCAGCGGCCTGCTTTGATATTGTATAAACTGCATAATGCCTCCATTAGGACAAAGTGTCATCTTACTAAATCAATACCAACGTGTCTGACAGTCCTCATGAGTCTGTCTGTCTGTCCCCTGTTAAGTGTTCATGTCATTAGTAAATTACAGCAGCCACTTCCCTGAACTGTTTGGATGCCCGTAACTGGAGAGGAAGCAAAATCAAGAGAGCATGAAAACCCGGCCAATACTGCCTGGCTTGCTAATGTCATTTTCCATCTCACAATAATCACTGGAAGTAGAAGGGATTTATCATTTCTCATCGTAGCAATAAGCTCCATCTGGTCACTGAAGGCCCCCGCTGGGCCATTCAAAGTCTTTCCCGGTGTACACAGGTGCACGTGTTCACATGAACATAGAAATTTCCCATGCAGGCCTACTGAGCTTTGCCATACCTAACACTGAACATGCTCACATTAATTTAGAACTGTACAATTAAAGTACACACTGACCTTCCTCATCCGCACACACATTTACACACACCAACAATAAGGTCCCCATGAAAGGAGGGCTGAGATCTAAAGAGATTTAACTGAGTTTGACAGTCAACAACCCTGTTAAAGCTGGCCCTGCTGCAACCAAACACAGTGGTAATTGTAAATGTCAGGCAGAATTAACGCAGAAGTAAATTGCTTTACTTTCCTTATGTGTGTATCTGAGAGGGAACAAGGCAGAAACAGCAGAGCCCTATGACAGCCTTACACAAGTCAGTCATCGACTAGCTTGTATAATTTTGATCTTAAAGGAAATATGATCCCTGCTCAAAAGCATCAAATTATATGGCTTGGCAGCATAAACAGATCACACATATGTGAATCATGCAACATTTATGGCTTTTCAACAACATTTACCACGATATTACACTTGAATACATTTTTCCTCATTCTCTTCCTCACCATGATCACATTGAAATGAAATGACTGACAATGAAAGAACTAACTCAAGGCTGTCTCTTCCTCCACATTCCTGCAGGACTAGTGTGGTATGACTGACTGACTGTTGGATTGGCTGACAGACAGACTGTGGTAAAATCTGAACTGACTTACAGTATGTTGGGGAAGGGCCAGAAAGCCATGTCTACTTAGCTGACATGGAAACACTCAAGAAGAGCACAAAGGAGCAAAGGAAGAGGCAGAAAAGAAGAAAGTGGATGTGAGAATGATAAAAACCCCACTTTATGTACTATGTGGATGCACTCATGCTTATAGCCTCAGCAGTATGCGAGCCTGTGTCATTTGTCGTGTTCACTGTTTTGTCACAGCTTTCCAGCCACAGATGTAGTGATGTGTTCACTGATTAGGTCATGGTTCCTGGCTCCTCATGACGAAGTATGGATTAGCTAGAATCTCATCTCTTCAGCTTGAGATCAAAAACATAACAGAGAGTCAGCATTATATAACAGAAGAGAGAAAATGTGAAAGACAAGATGACATTACAAGAGATCACAAGTTTGGGGTTGTTAATAAACATACTGTATATGTGGTTTGAGGGCTTGTTCAGTTTTAAGTTGTGCAAAGAAATCTTTTGGACTTTTTTACAAAATGATGTCAACCTGCCTGAAAATAAATATGGCCTATGAGC
Organism: Monopterus albus; assembly: GCF_001952655.1. NCBI lineage: Eukaryota > Metazoa > Chordata > Actinopteri > Synbranchiformes > Synbranchidae > Monopterus > Monopterus albus. The sequence goes on along the minus strand of NW_018128026.1, from coordinate 365,612 downwards.
GCAACATCTTCTGGAACTCAGCTGTTTAAGTCAAAGGTGGCGTTAGCATGTGGCCGTGCAATTCACAGGGGCCAAACTGAACAAGAAGGAATTAAACGCGCTAGAAACAACAGTAGTCAAAGAGAGACCTTGTCAAAATTGTATCCCTGTGCCCATGGCCCTCGACCCCAATCATAAAACTCACAGACATAGAGGAAACCCACCAGTAAATCAGCCTGTCACTGGCTGTCACACACTGGGTTTGATCCCAGTGATATATCGCCTTAATATGTGGATGGAAAGATGGGGCAATTGGGAGGCAGAAAGGGAGAGAGAGAGAGAGAGAAAGAGAGAAACTGACTTTTGAGTTTGTGTGAAAGTATGTGTACAGTATGTGTCAGTGTGAGATTCATACATGTTTATACGTTTCATACCTTCTAATCTTTTTTGTTTTTGTAAAATAAATTCTATCTAGGAAACACAATATGTCTCCATACTGTAGTAGAAATATCCTACAACCCTCTGAATATCAAGAAACCTGAAGTGTGTACACCAGAGTGTTTTCTACATGTATCATATGTATGTCTGTAGTGGTTGAAATTTTGCAAGAAACACAAATAAATGTAATGTATAAATGTCTGTAAGTGTACTTGCTCTAATGGGCAAATTTACAAACACTGCATCTATGAGAGCTCAAAATGAAGTTAACCAAAACCATATTGTTCCAAAATAAAGACTATCACACTTAACTGTGTGAAATTCATTCATGTGAATGATGCAAAGAGTTTGACAGCAGTGGCAACTGAGTTCTTATTTAGGATCCTAATCTCATCATGTAATAGTGGAAGGGTTGAGGTGTGTGTGTGTGTGTGTGGGAGGGCCGTTTACCTCTGTTAAATTGATAGTAATGGACTGATAATTACTATAAATTGAGCTTAATGAATATAACATGCATTGCTACATGATGCCAATAAAGCTGAATTGATGTGGAGAGTTATGTAAATGGAGAGGCGAGAAGATAAGAGCAGAGGAGGAGCACAAAAGGTGGACAGAGGCCAGAAAGGGCAAGCAGAGCAAAACATAGTGGACTGAAAAGAAACAGAGGAAGGACAGGAAAGCGATGGGAAAAGGAGAACAGAGAGTGACAAAGAGAGGGAGGGATGACAGAGTGCTGACATCAGAGGGCCAGCAGTCGCTCCACATCACTCAGCTACCACGGAAAATCAATTCTCTCTGGTACAGGCAACGGTGTTAACAGCAGGCAGAACCAGCAGCTCTATAGCCTCGCTTCAGCCATTAATAGAGAGAGTGGCAATAGCACTGCCTCCTCAGAAATCATTACAATCATTCAAAGAGGGCTCTGGGCTGTGCTCCAGACTAGGTTTTCAGGGTTCGTGGAGGCCATTTGTGGAAATTTTTGGGGTAAACACAAACTATAATCAAATTGACTAATCTTCAATATAACCATAAAATACCTTCCAGTTTTCAATTTAAAGTTTTAAAGCTATTATTGTCTCCTTTTATGGCCAGAAATAATTATTGGGACATACTGTATATATTGCCCTGTAGAGCTGTTTTTGTAATGCTTATGCTTGACAAAATAAATACTTTTTATACATCTTTATTACATTTTCTTTAGTGATTTTATCTTCCTGCTACCCTAGAGCAAGTTAGTTAAAAAAATAAAAACAAAAGGACACAATCACAGTAGCAGCAGTTTGTTTTTTTGTTGTTGTTTTTTTTGCACTTGCGATGCCTCGATGACAACGATTTTGTCAGGGGTCTAGCTTGATCAAACCTTTACTTTCCACTTAAAAAGACAAATATGCCATATGTGATAGCTTCACTTTTCTCAGTGATGGCACCATTTGTTAAAGTGACAGAAGTGGTTTGAGCACCATAGTCCTGGGACCTGTGTGTGTGTGTGTGTGTGTGTGTGTACTGTTATTTTTCTGCATTTTACTTTAGTAATAAAATGATTGAAGAGTCAGGGTGTGTTTAGGTTCCACAGAGAGCACAGACAGTGCAAAAGCAGCAACCAATATCCATATGCCTTTACACTATATGTGTGCATGTGTACTGAACTGTGACAGCTCGGTGCTCCCTGAAGTTTACATGTAAGATTCTCTTTTTTTCCAGCAGTGCCTTGCTTTGTGTGCGTTTTTGCACATTCTGTACATTTCTTCCACAGTCTACTGTTACAGAAAGATAAGCATGGAGTGGAACTAAGAACTGATAAAGAGAATTAACACATGACATCCTGGCTCTTCATCAGTGAACTCTGAACCCAGAAAGTCAGTTTATAGGCATGTGATCCTCGCTGTAGGCCTCAGGGGTAGAATTGAACTGCGCCTTATGAGTTTACAACATGGCGTCAGGCCCTGCGAAGCAGCTGCACACAGCTGGATGCCAGTTTTTAACCAAAGAAAGAGAGGAGAGATAGAGGGATGTGGCCACAGAACTGGCTTCAAAGGGATGAAACATCACCAAATGGGGAGGAGACGATATGGGCTAAGCTCTCCCTTTTTCTCCCAAAATAAATAAATTAAGTGTATTTAGCTCTACTGAAGTGCCGTTTAATACAAACATCATAAAAAAGTGCCTAATCAGTTAAACATGTTTTTCAAAAATTGGGTAGAATTAGATAAAATCTTAGATGATATTTCAATATCTCATGCTATCTATAAATGAAAACAAGTACTGTTGATGCAAAGGGCAAAAATACAGTCCTGCAGTCATAATGCAGAGAACAGATGACATACAAAACTCAAAACAAAACAAAACAGCAACAAAACTAAACAAGGAAAAAAAATACAATCTTAAGTCAGCATAAATATATTTAATGAATAAGTCTTTAACTTGAATAACTGACAGTTATCGTTCTCACATCTAAGCCCATACCGAAACAGTGAGAACAGTCAAAACTCAGATAAAATAAAATAAAATAAAATTTTACAAAATGCCTTTTGATTGTACTGTATAAAGATGTACATAGTTAAAGGTGGGAAATGACTTTTACAGAACTTTTCACACATTTCCCTCCTCTTCTTTCTTCTTTGTTTCCTGATTTGAGGGGGGCAGTGTCCTGTTTTTTCTCTGTGCACATCTGCCTGTGAACATCTGGATAAAGTCAGCTTTTCAACACTGAGCAGAGCGACCATCACTCTTCCCCTTTGCTCATCTCCTCCAGTCAGCGAAAGGAGAGAAAGAGCAGATCTTCTACATTGAAATCACACAAGCTGTAACCATGCGTGCTGGAAACAAAATGCTGTATTAGACATGGCCAAGGGAAAATGAAGGTGGCAGCAGGGTTGAAGGGATTAGAAAGTGAGGCTGAGGCGGATACGGCGGGAACTTCAGAATCAGAATCTGCTTTATTGGCCAGGTGTGTCGGACACACGAGGAATTTGACTCTGGTACATCGGCTCTCAATGTGCATGTACATATCCCCATGCAAGGGGCAAGTAAAAAGTAATCCAGCATAAGGCTGTGTAATATAACAAAATAAGCAGTATTAACAAGCAACAAACAGTGCAAACAATTCAAAATAAGCAGTATAAACAGGCAGTAAACAATGCAGACAGTGGAATGCTCATTGTGAAATGGGATAAGTAGGAATAAAAATAGAGTACTTAGAAATAGAGACCTGTACAAATGTACTTAATAACAAATGTAGGAGGGTTTTTGGAAAAAGTGTAGTAGGTCCAGGGGTGAAGTCTTGTGACAAATCTATAGACAAAGCATTGATAATGGGGACTAATGTAAACCCTGAGATAACATTCAATCATGTTTTTAGATGTCCAAAGCCAACATTTTAAAAAAGTTATGTGCAGAAAATGATCATGGCTATGCAAATAAACTATGGTTAAAGTACAGCCTGAGTTAATTAAAAATCAAATTGAAGTTTCCTGTTATTCTTCCATTTTTTGTTTGCAATATTATTGTTTGGGTATGTTTTAAATGCATCAACATTTAAGCATGTCCAAATTTGTATGTTATTATGAAATCTGTCAATGCCACACACTAAAACCACTGGCCAGGTTATAACCACCAATAACCTGAAACACACCAATTAGTGAAAGTTGCTTGAAAATTAAGATACAGTAATCTAGATGTTTATATTCAACCAAAATATATGAGTTATATATTGTCCATGTTTTGCAGCCCTATTGCTGAATGTGAAATGATATCTGCAATATTAATGTTTGACATCCACTTGTGGTCTAATATTACTTTTAAGCTAATATTGTTTTTTTGGTCTGTGACATCATCATCTGATGAAACAAAAACACAGGACCAAGTCACTGTCAATTTTTTGGAAAATATTTTGTGAATATTTATTATAAAAAAATAAATGTTTCCACTACAAATCATTTTACATTAGTAGGTAGACAAGGTCATCTACATTTGCACACAGAAACTCTCACACAGACACATGGGTCAGTCTTTAGACAGGAAATGAATATGAATATAGGATGCATAACAGTATTGCTCTCTCAGATGTTCCATGTTTATAAAGAAAGTCAAAAACCAAAACACAATAGCACTGACATATAATTTCCTGTATGCTACAAAAAACGCGCAGTATAATGTTAACAAATAAATAATAATGTACTGATAATTGCCTTTTTTATTGTAAAAAAAGACAAAGCCGACAAGATAAAATATAATACAGATGATTTTTGTCCCATTATTAATTAGAAATGCTGCACAATTTGTATTTATTCTTTTATACGTACAAACATTTTTACAAAGAGGGATGGCCATGTACATATAGTGGGATCTGTAATGTGAGATGCTATCATTACGGTGGTTTACATTATGTACACGCTAATTAGGACACATAGCAGCAACAGCAGCATCCACAGGTAGGCCAAGTAACAGAGGACTGACTGACTGACACACTGAGCAGGGCTGGGTTTCCCAAAAGCACCAGTACCACCCCTGTCCATTAGATAAGATTAGTCTATAGCCAAGGCAATAGAATTTCTGTTCAAAGTGCTCAAATATTGTGTATTAAGTGCTTGGGCCATGCTTAAAGATGGCGTCATCATGGTTCAATATTCCCCATCCAACAGCACAAAGTACCAATGTGCCGGTTTTGAAATATTGGATATGTGTTTGGGTTTGGCTGGGAGACATCAAACCAAGAAGCATGCATCTTTAAGTATGCACAACATTGTACATCTAATTTCTAAGGTGCCTTTAGGAAATCCCAACCTATTTGGATGTTGTATAGTACACTCTGACAACAATCATTTATTGGAAGCATTTTGTTTAGGGCAGTGGTGCTAAATCCAATGCCCCTATGAGAACAACAACAAATTTCATTTGAAAACAAATTAAAACTGCAGCTTTTTGCTTGGTGATCCCACAATGAACTGACCCAACTCCAGGAGCCACTCTAACATTTTGTATTAAACACACCAAGAGGTACGAATTAAGAACAAATTTTAACAGTAGAATGCAGTCATTTAACAAGAAATTGCCAATCAAAGAAGAAAATGATCCCACATGGCTTTTGTTAATAAGTTATTGTACGAGACCAAAACAATTATAGATTTATAACACCGTCAGAGCAGTATCACTGATCTAAACTGTGTGAATGAAGAATATATCGCTCCCCTGGAAAGTGTACTGTACCTTGTGCTGTGTAGGACTGACAATGCTAACCAATCTTACCTGAAGAAGAAACTCAAGGACAAACACACTTCTAGTTTAAAACACTTCCACAACACAACAACATCTGAAGCAGAAACTTGAACGACTCTGCTTTATTATATTTAGGGTTTTTTGTCCTCCTATCAGTGTCCTTCTTGAAGCTTTTCCTATTTTTTATGATCCTTTCTTTCTTAACTTGGACTCTCATTTCCTGGCTCTGCTCCTTCTCTCTCTTTGTTTGCCCTGGTTAAAGAAAATAGAACAAAAATGTGTACATCCTGAGATTTTACACGAAGGGCATTGGGTTGGGGACACAACACTATTACTGTACAATATCTGTTTATAAGCACACAGAACATAAATGTCACCATAAAGAAAATTCTGTGTGTATGACGTGTTATGGCCCCTGTACCTTCAAAGGACAGCATTCAATGCCTTATACATTTGACAAACTCATGGCTTCCATAAAATGGGTCTGTTTAACTGATTATCATAATTATTGCTTTTTGTGACATATCTACTGAATGCAAATGCTATAGGTTAGAGCTACAGAGCAAAACGGCTCGGTTATTGGCGTGTGTTTCCGTACCAGCTCATGTTCTCTCATGGATAGAAACAGTAAATGTAGGTAGTTACAACAAAATCTTACGCCTCGGATTTCATTCGTCCAGGAAGGGTCCGCATCTGGGTGAGCTGCTGCTGTGTGCTCTGAGCTACACCAGGTATCACTGCGTTTCAACACCTCGGTCCACAGGCTGGTGGGAGGAGACTGTGAGCATGCCTGTCCCCTTTATGCGGTAAAGGGAAGGTTATGCTGTTCAGTTTAGCTAATCATGGAAAGCGCAGACTTTATGTTAGCCCAGTCCTGGTCTTGTACCCCAGTCCAATCCCAGTTTGACCAGGTCTCATTGAACTTCATGGCTTTCCTCTGTCCTCCCTCTCCTCCCTCTTATTAGTCTGTAAGGCATTTCAACTCTATGGAGGGATGGTTGGTTTAAAAGTCAGCAAGTTGACTAGATAGCAAAGCTATCCTAAACTCTTCTCTTCATTTGTCTGTCAGGACTTGATATCGTCTTTCAGCGAAACAGTGGAAGTCCTCATTTGAATCATATACTTTTCCTCCATTTCCACTCATTTCTAGTTTGGATACACAGCCACTGTGTTAGAGTGCGATTAGCAACCACAGTGTGTTAACACAAACAGACAGGCTCATCTTTTAAACAGGTACCGGGCCATTCTTGGTATGGGAATCTAGGGCTTTGAGGCTGCTCACGATCTTCTTTTGCGGTCCCACAATAGCCACTCCAACCTTTTTCAGATCCCTGGTTTGTGAAAGAGAGTGACAGAGACGGAGTAAGAAGAGGGGAGAGGTTGAAAATGAGACACAATCAGGAAGAGAGACATGACAGAGGGAAACACAGGGAGAGAAGAACAAAAAGTGTGTATTAGTGACTGAGGATGTGACACTCGTGACCTTAAATGACATGGTCCCAGTGCTGCTCCCTTCACTTTCACCTGCAGTTGTCATTCCCACAGCATGTGCGTGTGTGTGTGTGTGTGGGGGGGGGGTAAACTGATAGCTTCTATTATGACCCTTTCAGTGAAGGAAACAATGGCATGTGAGGGCCACAGCAGCAAAAAAAAAAGCTTTTCCTGCATTTTACTGAACTGAATTTCTTTTAAGAATGTACAAGTATATAGGCATATAAGTATGTACAGAGGAGCAGCATGGGATCATGATCATGTGTAGGATATAGCACTGATTCAGACATATCTGCTAACTTGTTAAAATCTCTTAAAAGATTAGTTACTGTACATGCATGCATCCAAGTGTAAGAACACACCATTTGTGTGACTATTTAAAAATATTTTGAGCTACAGTGTCAGTGTAACATGTACTATGCATCATACACTTACTGTAAAGACAGAGAGTAGTTAGTTAATTAAATTATCAAGCCCCTTTTGAAACATACAGTAAAAGCAACCTCAAAACACATAATATGTACAGAGATATACAGAGAGCATTGCTGATGTTATAGTACAAAAGAAATCACAGCACATATTAAGAGTCCTGTCTGTGCCTGTTACAATGACATTGTATTAGTAGAAGCAGAGGAGTTACAGTTGGAGTGGTGGCATTTCTACAACACATTTAGCTCTACAGACATTGTATGTGTTAGAAAAAAAATCAGACTTTTATTACTTGCAAGCAGATGATTTAGTTCACAAGAGCAGCCAAAACAGCAGACATTTAGAAATGTCTTGACCGTCCAGAAAATCACAGACTTGTGGTTCGCTTTGTGCTACTATATAAAGGGATAGTTAATTCACATCAAATACAGCCTTAAATGTAAATCACACTACATTTTGCAATAAACAAAATAAAGTTGTTGTTTTTTTATCTGTTACAAAAACAAACAACCCCAGTATACCAGACTGACAATGGCTAGATCTCCACAGTAACACTAACAGCCTATAGTAAACTGACTACCTGTAGTGTAATATTCTCAGAATTAGTAAAAATAAAACATGTAACTGCCACAGTCTTTACAGAATCATCACTAAACCTCCTGGAAACATATACGGGTACATACTGACATACTGTATATGGGTAGTACCCTGTCAGGCTAATTTGTATTATCAGACAATGTCCAAGCATATCCAGCATGCAGTGACATGGAAACATAGCTATTGAGTTATCCTTGAATATAACTATCCCTTTAATAGTCAGACAAGTGAAAGCCCATCTGTGGTTCTGGATGTAGGTTACTGTTCCCAGGCATGAGGCCTAGGCCCTTGCCCTCCACCCACCATCCAGAGACTGAGGAGGCAGAGAGGAACTGGGCGTTAGAGAGTGGTGATCCCCATGGACGGCTCCCATTCTGGGCAAGTGGCTGGTGTGACGTGGACCTCCGTCAGAACCACTCTTCTGAGGCAACATTAACACATTACACTAGACGTCATCAACATGTGCGTTCTAGAGGATGGTATTTAGCAGAAACTTTTTGTTGAAATAAGTCAGGTTAAACTGTTTGGCCTTAACTGTACTCTTCTAGGTACCGTGGCACTCCTGTGGTTGAAGACAGTAATTAGCAGTCATTTTATGACTTTTATGAATATACAGAAAATCCTATATTTATTAGTCATTAGTGGACAGTCAGTGCCAAAAAGAATACATCTCAGCCAAAATCTACCAAACCAAAGCCAAGAAATAACTTAAAAGCAGCAATAAATATGGATTCTGCAAACAGTTGATTTTTCTTTGTTGCTTAACAAGACAGAGGCTAATATACTAGTATATTATTAAGACCCTATGCGTTTGGATATAACAGTTAATCATTCAAAGACTTTAAATCCTGTTTTCTTAAACTATTCAGTGGGATCAGAAAGAACAGGGAGCCTTCTGGCCATAGGCTGCCCAACGGTGCGATGACTTCTGAAAACCAAACACAACACAACATCAAATGACAACACAGTGATGTTAAATTTAAAAGGGCGATGAACTTAAAAAAAAAATCACGTGCATTAACAATGTTCTTGTGTTGTTCTGTTAAGAGTCAAAGCAGATTTATGTTATACGCTTCTAAGCCACCAAACTCCCCTCAGGTAAATGTGCTCTTTCCCCATCTTGATCAAACAGACCAGTTTTTTATGTTAGAAAGCTTCACAAATCATGTCAAGACCAACACATGAGAAAGATTAACAGTTAAAACCTCTGCAGGCTGCTTTTATTTTCCCTCCAGTTTAGTAAAAAGTCAGTTCAAGTGAAACTGTTTCATAAACAGAAGCCAATCGTCTACTGTATAACCACTGTGTTTCATTTGATGGTATTGTTTTTACGCCTGTTCCATGTTGATTGGGTCTGCCCTGATTCTCAAAGGGGTGTGTATGCTCTGAATGTATTCTCCTATACTACATTTGGTTGTACAAGAGAATGTCAATGTCAGATTGCTTTTATTTATCTAGCAGTTTAGGCCAATCAAAAACCTGCACTCTGCACTGTCCAGATGAAGAAAACAATCCAAAGGATGCAATATTTCCTGGTCAGTTCATCCTTTCTCATCTTGAAAAAGGACTTCAATTACTTCACTAGATGAGTCAGCATTCTGCAGCCAAGTACGATCACTGCTCTTCAGAGGTCAGAGCTTTGCCGAGCCCTGTGCTGAATATCATGGACTAGATTAAGACTGTACAAATCAATAGAGCAATCTATATTGAGCAGTGCATAGTCTCAGCCAATGCGACTAGCTGAGCTAGCCGTGGGCGCCTCAGCCTTCAGTGGATTACTACTTCAGTGATCCACTTTACCATTTGGAACAGCTGCAGATACAGCATTATAGACCAATAGGATTTCTCCAGTGTGAGATTACTCCATTGCAGTTTATCTGTGAAGTGTTTTATCAGTTCCTCTTGAGGATTTCCATCTATTCTGCAGAGTGAGGGTTATTGTTTGTTTTGTGGCACACTGACTGAAGAGAACCTTTCACTAATTAAACATATTCACTGATTAAGTAGCATAAGAAATGTCTGGAGAAAAAAAAAATCTTTTGTACAGCACCCCTAAGAGAGGAGACAGAGGAATCAGCACCGCTAATGCTAGAATTAAAAAAAAAAAAGCCTCCTCCACAGCAGTGCACAAGTATTCTTTAGAGAAACATGCACTTTGCCTCATTTTCCTTTGGTGTTTTTGGTATAAAGCTTCATTTGGCACTTTCCTGAGAGCAGCTCTTTAAAAAAAAATCAAGAAATTATGTTCTAGCACATTTCAGTTAGACATCATTGCAATTTACTAATGGAGGCCGCCTTTGGCAAAGATTTAAAATCCTCTCTTCCCCTTGGTAATTTTAAAGACCATTAAAGTCCACAGTTCATCATTGTTTAAAAGGACATTACACATTGCTTCTTTCTAATACATTCAGCCCAACCCTGTTAACCCCGAGTATCAGTTTGGTAAGGAGTTATCAGATGGCTGCAGCACCACTCCACCAACTGACATCACCACAGTGAAAGGCTGCTTTGATCACAGTTACTAGAAATGTCCAATTATTTACCAAGTTACAATTTCACATCAGTTAAACCAGCACAAGCTAACAGAGCAAAAGCAGTGGGGCCACAAGAGAGAGAATTTCTGTAGCTTCTATTGACAATAAAAACAACAAAAAGATTTAAAACTAGGCACCTGTCTTAGTAGTAACTACACTCTGAACTGTAAGTCCAAAGGAGGTTTGTCCATCAGTATAATCTCCCAGTATATTATCACGGTCCTTTTAGACTGCCAGCACAGGACTGCAGCCAGAACCTGATCCACTATCTCAGAACATTCTGTCATCCTGTAGATCCCGTCAGCAGGGCCAGACCTGTAATCTCTGTGTCTGCTACTATCTCTTCTTTACCAAGGGACACTGATTCACTAAACCCTGGGATGTGACAAATACCCTGCACCTACATATCATTTCCCACCAAAACACCAGCTCAACCTCTAACAAAAAATATTTGTACAAATATTTGAGGAACTATCTCAGTTATATTCATCATTAATATTTTTCTTAACCAGGAAGTGCGAATGTGTCCTATGTTTAAAACCAGTGCTGCTGACTTTTACATTAGGAAACCAGACTTGCCTAAAGATAACCAAGAAAATTTAGTTGCCAGGAGCAGATTTTGTAGGAAAAACGAATCAAATACACTGACAGTGGACTTTTTAAAGATATATTCAGCATCTGTAACACCTATTTGTGCTGTCTTAAGACTTTTTAAAGATATATTCAGCATCTGGAACACCTATTTGCGCTGTATTAAAAAAGTGGTATTACATTTGCTATGAAAGTTGTACATGAACATACAGTAAGTGATCACATATTTGAGGTTGCTGAAATAATGACTTATCAGCTACTACTACTTACTGTATATGGTCAATGAGACACAGGTCATCATACCTGAATAGCTCCCGCAGTGTGAGCTCTCTAAATGTGATTTACCTAAATTTGACATGAAAATAGTTTTCTGACAATATTTGCTTGATCTTTGCTTTGCATTATCATGTTCCACAGATGGAGAGTGCTATGTCTTTGTATATGTATTTGACATCTAAGCCTATTATTTTCTCTTTCAAATGACTCTATCTCCAATCTTTTGGTTGCTCTCTTATTCCCTAAATGGATTGAATCTTCTCCTCTCTCCATCATTGTTTCTCGATTTATCTCTCTTTATTTCATGCGCTCACTGTCTCAGTCAGTGGTTGCTAAACTGAAAGTGTGTCATTATCATGAGTTATAATGACTTTCATCTGGACACCTTTAGCAATGGTTCCATAGCTGGTTTTACTTAAAACATCAGTGTGTGTGTGTGTGATCTTCACCAAGAGCCTCTTCAAATTCCTGGGCCTTGCCACAGATACAGGTTCCCTGTAAACACTGGTGACATGAATAGGCAGAGAAGCCTAACATGCATGCCTGCTGTTGTTGTCTTACTCTGTGGAGGTCTTGGCCAGGGTGTCACAGGAGCTGTAGCTGACCCCAGAAAAGGCCTCCTTACAGGGCAAGGTCCTCATTCCATCCATCCAGTCGCACATTGTCCCCATCGAGGGAACCTCTGAACTGCTTCGATCCAGCAACAAGTTGGCTGGCCTGGAGGGGGGAGAAGAAGGAGTTTCAGGAACACAAGTACATTAGCCCCCACAAGATCATCATCTGACAGTGTAATCTTATTATTACTACATCTGTCTTTTGCTTTTCACTCAACCAGCACTTTAGGAAGCGAAACATCGCTACAACATCGGAGTACAGAGTAGATATTTAGTCACTGATGTTGTCAAATGGATACTTTGATGGAAGCAGGGCTTACGGAATGCTATGAAAACACTAGCACCAGTAGCAGCAGTGTTTGCAGCAGTGTTGGCTGACTATTTACAATGAGCAGTGCAACAATATCAGTGGCAGAATAAAAGACTGTACAGAACATTGTCAGCAAATAAGCTTCCTTACTGCAAGGGTTGAGAGGTGTGAAAATAGCAGTGAAATTACAGGGAAACGATGTGTAATGGAAATAAACAATA
>NW_018128026.1:342692-352862 GCF_001952655.1 Monopterus albus | reverse complement strand
AAACAGTCAAATAAAACATTTCCATAATATATTAAACATATTCAAGAACAAGATTAACAACAAAAGCTGCATCAGATTCTGTCTATTCTCATTACTGTTTCCTGCTGTACATGTACAATGCAGCAAAATGCTCCATTAGATGTGATTAGATTTGATGGTTTCAATTGGATCAAATCAAATTAAATGCCCTGCACTGGGCTTTAGAGTGCTCAGTCAACAGTAGAGGGTGAAGGAAAGGCTGCAGGCACTACTCTGACTTGCTCTGATTGATGGAGGAAGAGGAAGGACGAGAGAGGTACATATAAACACAGAGAACACGAGAGGAATTTTAAAGCTGGAGAGTAGAGAGGAAGCTGAAGAAGACAAATGAAGTTATTGTCTTTATCAGTCTCTAATGTGTCAGTGTTTCTGATGTCACGACTCAAATGGGGTTTCCTTAGTTGTTATGAAACCTGATCATATCAAGGTAGGAAACTGAAAATTAGGCCAAAGCACAATAAGTCAAAGTGGGACTCAACACAATGGTCAATCAAATAATAGCATAATAGTAGGTTGGTTAAATCACTTTGTGGGTTTATAGTTGTACTGTATTTGTGAGTGACATTTAAAACTGAGTTATAAAGGCACTACCTTTATTTTTTATATGGACACGTAGCACCTGTCTGGCAGAGCAGACAAAGCCACTTCCATCAAGACACACACACACACACACACACACACACACACAATGAACAAGGTAGGACAGGATGAAAAAAATGAGTAGTTCTTCCTTAGGAAATACTATTCATAGCCAAGTAAATAAAGTCATTAGAATAGCAGGAAGTCCACCTCTGCCAGACTGTTTTGGATTGGCAGGGGTGTTTGGAGGCGTTGTGTGTGTTTATGAGTGTGAAAATCTGTAGCATTTTTTTTTTTGTAACTACAGTCTAAAAAAAATGTATGTCAAATGTCGCATTTAATTAAACACAAATATGCAGTTCCTTAACTCTGTATTATTAGTCTGCATTATTTTTAAGTGCATACTTGTTTAACATAACCTTTATATATGGTCTAGTTGCAAATAATGCCATAAAAGTTCCTCGTTTTAGCTGCAATTGCCATAAAAGAAAATAAAAAAAAAAATCCTTCATTTTTCCCTCCTGTCTGAAAGTGGATGAGATGTAGGACTACTGTACCTCAATGCATTAGCAAAAAAAGAAATTTTCTTCATACCCAATTTATATTAGGCCAATAAAATGTATATGGAAAGAAAAAAAAGTGAGATGACATCTCAGAGACTGGAAAAAGGAAGAGAAAGTGGAAAAAAATTTGAGATGGCTAAGTGGGTGTTGTTACAATGATTGAGTCTTTTCCTGCCAGATCAGAGGCCTGTCAGATGCTAAAGCCCTCCAGGACCTCCTGGAGAGACTGGCTTGTAAGAAAAGGAGGGATGTGAGGGCTGGAGGGTGGGGGTGGTTTGCATGAGGGGAAAATAAGGAATTGTGTGAATCTCCCTGAGAGGAGAGAAATCATTTTATTGGTAAAAAAAAGCAACAACAATAGTTTCCTTTAAAATGTACATGTAAAGCAATGATAGTGATGTTATTGTTGCCCTTTTTTTCAGATTTTCTGCAAAACAAAATTGATTGGGGCTTGACTTGGGACTTAGGTCTGATATACTATATTTGAAACATCTTAGAATTCAACTTTTGGTCTGACAGGATATGACTGTTCAGTTTAAAAAAAAAAAACAGGATTATTGATTCTCTCCTCTGCTCTCCTGTACATGTTATTTTTCTCCTCTCACACTCTGATTTCTTTCCCCCTCTCCAGTCTCCTCTGAGAGGTAAACTGCAAATGACCTTGATTCCCCACCCTTATCTTATTCTTTGTTTCCTTTGTTGTTACATCTTCAGCAGCATCTCACAGCAACATAAGAGACAAGATGATTGGAGAGGAAACAGAGATGTGATGAAGGGGAAAATAAAAAGAAAAGAAAGCATCTGTCTGACAGCAGATGGGGTTTTGAAACTCCTCGTGGACTTAACAGCACATAGCAATGAAGAAAACACCCGCTTGAATAGAAAGAAGTAAAAATATGCCAGAAAGAGAATAAAGTTCTCTTTTTCACTTCCCTTCCCCTCTTTTCCACAGTCTTTCATGCTCTTGACCTCCAAAGAACCAAGGCTGTGTAGACTCTTGTTTTTAGAGCTCTCATGGGAATAGTGAGGCGCATGAGAAGAAGAGCTTCAACAGATACATGTGGGCAGGACAGTGTGGGAGGAATTCACTCTCACTGTGTTACTGGGGTAATTCCCTCAACTAGAGGTTAGACTGATATAAAGGGCCTGTGATGGATACGATTTACTGCAGTCTTAATCAGTACTCAGGTGTTCTGAGGGAAGTTATCCACCTCATCTGATTAAAGTGTGACATTTTAAAATAGATTCCAGTCAAGAATACATGAATTTTGAACACTTCATTTATACTGCAAGCCAGAGTTTTTACTGTTGAATGTTGGTGGAGTTTAAAAGATTTTTGACTTCAAACGTGCTTGTAGTTGAATATACTAAATGTAAATTACATAAAATATCTGTATTTAGCTGATGTCATTCAAACATTTTGGTCTTGTTTGCATCATATCCAGATCCCATATTCAGTTTAATTCACAGTTCAATAGTTTTTGTTTTCTTAGCTGATGGATGGTCTATCCAAATTATATGGTTTTTTTTATTGTATCCGCCATATGCATAAGCATAAATATCTTTACTCTATATTACCCTTAACTGGTTTCCCTTCGTCAGTATAAAACACTGCTACTCTCCGATTAGTTCAGTCTGCAGCCATAGCCTACATGGCCCCAGTCTTTTTAACTTTCTCCCAAGTTCCTCACCTGGGAGCAGTTTCACTCTTGTTTCAACTCTCATGTCCAGCCCAGTCCTAACTACTGAAAATGAACCAAAGAGCCTTATTCTCTTGATAGATTCTGTCTGAAAATAAATTACAGAGATGAGTAATATCATATATTTGATGTTTTTACATGTGTTGCACATTATTCATTTTGTCTTACGTGAGAAAAAAAATACTATGTAAAAAGCCCATGTGTAGCAGTTCATTACTGACCATTGCACATACAGTTTAGTTCTTGCTGTATTCTAGCACTTTGGTTGCAGTTTTTTTTTTCTGATGGTTCAGTCTGAAAGCAGGATAGCATGTGGTCTCATCAGACTGGACAGTGGCCTCTGACCCTAATGGGCCCCGGTCGATAATTAGTTTCTGACAGCCAAGCTTGGTCCACTGATCCCACTTCCTTTTCACCCACATGCAGCGACACTAAACTCTGACTATTCCAGCCCTGGAAGTCAGTCCCCCAGATGCTATATTCCAATCTCAGGCTTTGGGCTGAGCTTTGTGGAGGAGGGGGCGCTGCATTATCCTTCCAGGACAGCCCTGAGACAAACGAGGTGTGTGGAGCTGAGCACAGCTGCTCCTGCTGTGAAACTACTGCCACCACATACACATATGTAAAAACACACATATACACACCATTCTCATAAATCACTACAGCTGCCTCTGTCGGCCAGCCTGTACTCGCCCAGTGTTAAAAGCCAATCAGAAAAATTACATGCAAACTCCAAGGGACCTATTTTCACTTTCTTAAGAAATCATTAGTCAGTGTTGTGAGCTTTGACATCCACAGTCACCTGCTGCAGACCCAGTGCCTGCCCCCCTCCCCCCTCCCCCGCACAGAATTGACAACTGCACATGGGCTGCCCTGGTTCCCATAGCTCCCTAGGAAATAATGGTGGTCCCAACAAAAACAAAATTGCAAGGGGAGGGAAAAAAAGGTTGGAAAATGTACAGTAAAAACAGGGAAGAGTATGTCATTATATAGAAGGGGAGATTTTTCACATTCATATAACACATTGCGAACACCCTGAGAATTGTAATTGCATCCTATTGTCTTTTCATTGTCCATTATGTTAATAATGGTGAACTTTGCTCCTTTCTTCATTGCCATTGCTGTACCAATGCCTTAAGATGACAGAGCAGAAAGTGCTATGACCAACAATGACTCATAATGTTGTGCATTAAAGGAATAATACAAACTATATCTAGTATTGGTGCGAGGTGTCTGTTAGTCAGGTACAGGGGAAACTCAAGCAGGGGGAAAAAATACTGAACACCACAAACACCACAAAGCAAATAACAGTTACAGCATCCATATGTTTACCTGGGTGTGGTGCTGGCTGTGATTTTGAGACTACCAGGGTTGCGGATGAGTTTATCCAGGATGCTGACTATCTGTTCAAACCTAGGCCGATTGTTCCTCTCCTTCTGCCAGCAGTCCAACATCAGCTGGTAGAGGGTGGCCGGGCAGTCCATGGGTGGAGGGAGGCGGTAACCCTCATCTACAGCTTTAATTACCTTGATGTAGGAAGGAAATACAAGATTGAAAAATGCTGTAGGTGTTATTGCAACAACCGAGTTTTCAGTTTTGGTTTTGATACTTTGAAGGGTTAATGGAAGCCGCTACGTCTTTAACTTCAGTGCCAACAGTATATTCTATCTACAGTACCCTACTGAATCTATAAGTCTACATTCTCTTGTTTGCATCAGCATGCGTCATAAGCCCATCCACATAATTCTGAGTTAAACAGCTCATCTAAATCAGTTGGAGTTGCTGGTACCTTCACTTACTTCCCATCAGGGAAACTTGTCAAATGTGCCAAGCTGGCAGTGGATGAGCCACACAGATGCCTCTTCTAAAGAAAGTGAACTTGGCAGTACTTACATCCTGATTGGACATTTCCCAGTATGGCCGTTCCCCATATGACATCACCTCCCAGAGCACAATGCCATAACTCCAGGCATCACTGGCTGAAGTAAACTTCCTGTAGGCAATAGCCTCTGGAGCTGTCCACCTGATAGGGATCTTACCTCCCTGAGAGACAGAAAGAGAAATTAATCAGTCATTTGACTAGTCAGTCTTTCAATCAGTCAGTCAGACTATGGAATAATTCAGGTTAACTTTTGAGCATGAAATTCACAAAAGACCACAGACATCAGACATAGTGTTTCACATAATAATATCCTCCAATATACAGTAACAACTGCCAGGATATTGGCTGACAATACTATATTTTAGTGTCAGGTTATGGTATATTTTTTAAAAAAAGGACTGCAAGTCTATACTACAAGCATATACCATACTGTATGTAATATTGCATATAGCTGGGTTTAGCTTATGTCACATGCAAAGGCCTACATGTTCCTTCCAACAATTTCATGAGCTGTTCTGAAAGTCTTCAGCACATATGGCTCAGTGGTTTGGACTGAGCTTGATGATTTCAATTTCAGATTCAGAACCGTAACAGTTATCAGAAATATTACTATTATTATTTCCACTGTGGTGTGGAGGACCTACAGTGAAACCCGCTTCACGTTGCCTCGAGGAGCTACAGAGCCACATAATAGTACGTTCTGAGCTTGAGAATTCAGAAGAGAATTTTTGGGCCCTATTGATTAATTTTCTTTCCCATAATGGCAAATGAATATTCCAACAAAAATATGTGTTATTGAAATATGTTTCTAAATATTTGAGTATTTGAAAATAAATTCTTATAATATTATAAAGAAGCAGTGAACCTTAGTGTAACAAAAAATATTAGTCATGCTCACTTTTAATCAAAAGGTACGAACATCTGCCTTATATAAACTAAAGAAAAACAAACGGCATAATCTCTTACTGTAGTGCCTGCTGCAGATGACATTCTAGGACCTAAGGAGCAAAGCTTAACAGAGATATCTGCCAAGTCACCTAGCTTTTGGCTGGCGCTGTGCACCACACACACACACACACACACACACACACACACACACACACACACAACCCTCTACGAAAAGACACCCTTATACTGCTTGATCCATAAGGCAACACTGAGAGGATGTAAAACGTACAATCACAGATGATTGCAAAAATGAATGCGGGTGCACAGAGAAACACAACACACACAAACATAAAAACACCCATAGTGCACCTACCAGCCTTGATCAGTGAGGGATGAATAGGAATCTGTTAGCATGTGTGGATTATTGTCAGTTACTATAACATGGTAGGGTTTATTATTGTAAATGTATGATTTCAGATTATATATTTATGTGAGAGGCAAATGGCGCAATGTTTATTTGACAAGCAATTCACAGCCAGCACATTTAAAAAGGCTGCACTCATGGCCTAAACCAAAAGACCCTGTGATAATAATGAACACAGACTCACATACACAGACACACTGCAAAAACTCATAGTTGAGTGCCTGTAGAGCCTGTAGTGCCTGGAGCTTTTTCATTTTGTGACATTTTGCGACAAGAACTGAAACAAGAGAAAACATGGTCAGTCTAACTGCCACCTTTCCAAAAATCAAATTATCCCACCTTATTGGTCAACCACCTAGACCTTTCCTTGCCTATTGTGTTGTAAGAGTTGTAAAGTTGTAGTGACCTTTAACAGATGTCATAAAGCCTCAGTAGACAATTTGGGATCAAATCGAAGTATCGGTGCGGATGCTGAGGTGGCAGATGGGTCAGCAATACATTTGACTGTGCAAACAAACACAACCGCTTATCAATGCAGTGCATTCCTTCGGGGCACACAGAGCTTGGAGTGGTCCCCTCTATGACCCAGTTGATTTATGTTTTCTGTGCAGGAGAGGACTGATGCTGACCTTATCACAGTTTCTGTGTTCCTCTCCTTTACCATGAATGGAAGAGGAATGCAGAGGAGGCTCTGGGATTAGTTCAGTATATAGTACATTATGTGTGTGTGAGAGAGCAGGAGAGAATGGAGGTGTAAATGTGCAGTCCATTAGTGTCTGCATTATATGAAGTCAGTTTGCATCATGACAATAAGTTGGACATCTGTGTTGTCAGGATGTGTTGTTTCCATAACATTGCTTTTACACTAACTAACACACTCCTAAAAAAAAAAGTCTGCTGCAGGACTCTGCCAAACGTATTTGTTCATGCTGTCATTTATGTCTCCAGCTTGTGTTTGTGCTCCAACTCACCCTGGTGGTGTAAGCGGCCTCTGGGTCGTCCTCCAGGATTCTTGACAAGCCAAAGTCTGACACTTTACACACCAGGTTGCTGTTGACTAGGATGTTTCGAGCTGCCAGGTCTCTGTGAACGTAGCCCATGTCTGACAGATACTTCATGCCTGAGGCGATGCCACGCAGCATGCCAACCAATTGGATGCTTGTAAACTGGGCATCATGTTTCTAAAAGAAAAAAGAAAAAGACATTTGAAAAATGAAAAGAAGAAAGACACGCTTTGTTAAGGCCACATTTTGAATGTATATTATATAGAACACAAAGGGAGTCTGACCTTTCTGACTATTTGCATAAAACAAAACATTTCTAACTTTCCATCCACAGCATTTTCATTAACCTTTAAAAACCACCTTTGACATTCTGCACCTCATTTTTTGCTCAACTGTGAAATCCCAAAGCTTGAGATACAGTAATGTATGGAAATCAGGATCAGACCAATATGCAACTTAAATATTCTTTCTTTTTCAGTCAGTCTCCTTACTGTTATCCACTATGATGAAATTTTATTACATACTATAGATGCTTAAAGTACCACATATAATGCATTTATTAAAATGTATTAAAATGTTGAGAGATGTGTTTATAATGCAAACTGTGAAGATCTCAGTGAGATTACTGACGGGATTATTTATAGCTCTACAAAATGTTTGCAAAGTAGTTAGATGGATCTTTTAAAGCGAGACTGAATCAGATATACTGTAAACATAAAAAAACTTTTTGTTCTGTTTGCATTGGCAAGTGGGAGTGTTTACATTGGCTTACACTGGCAAGTGTTTCAGAGTAAGCTTATATGTTCTGTGATTCACTGCTGATGTCTGGTTGGGGTAAAAAAGTAACAATATAAACAAAGGAGACACGAGCAGCAGAAGCTGGGGATGACAAAATGACATTAGACAGCAACAAAATTTGACCAAGTATACAATATGTTCCTATCTACATCTGTGGTTGTTTTTGCTCAGGGTTAGCACTAGGCACCATTGAGCATGTGAGTGAGTACAGTTACACTGTTTGCATTTCCATCCATTGCTCTTCACATGTACTGGTTTGCTCTGTGTTTGTGAAAGACCACGTCATTGGCAAGGGGAGTGTAAGATGAGTATGTTTTCCTTTGAAAACCAACTGGCCTACCTCACCTCTCATTTTGTCTGGGGCAATTAGTGGCCAGACCACCTGGCTTAGTCACTTCAAAGCATTCCAGATTCAGAACACAAACATAAGTTGCACTGTATATTCTATAAATTTGCATATGTGTGTTTGTACATGACACATTTTCAACTATAAAGCACAGGCCTTTGGGAAAATGTCAGGAAACAACAGTTACTTGTCCTAGATGTGTCTAGATGCTGTGCAGACACATGTGGAAAAGAGCTAAAACAAGCATCAGTACATGTGCATTCATGCCAGTGTTGTGGCTTGGCTGTTGTACTTTGGCTAATTTCAGTGAGGCGGGTCTATTCCTCTTTAAGAGGCAAAGACGCAGCAAGAATCAAATTCACTCCTGGCTAGAAGAGCAGTGGGGATACAGCTCATGAAACCTAGTCATTTGATAACCCCTGTATGGGGAGCAGCTGCAACGGTCAGAACTGCTAAAATAAGCCAGTATTAGGTGCAGCATTTACTGGAAACTACAAAGTGGTCCTAAAACTTTTTTTTTTTTTGTGCCACATCTGCTACTTGATAGCATCCAGAAGGGTTTGATCATGCACAGAGGCACTGAAAGCAGAGGACAGCATTCATACACACCTATTTTATTCCTACTCTTATAATAAGACTTTCAGCACTTGCTCAAGTGCAAGATATTATTTTCACTACATTGAGGTGGTCCCCTGGTGTGCGTTCCTTACTTATCAGCTAGCCACCAAGCGTGCGTTGCTCCAGCTGCCTCTGGTTGCACCATGCAACACTATGATGCATTACAATCTATTTCCAAACTCCAAAAGTGTGTGTTTGTTTGTGTTATTGCTTACTCTCAATAAGCTGTCCAGGGATCCATTCTCCATGTATTCTGTGACAATCATGACGGGTTTGCCTGTGGAAGAAAAAAAGATTTATGTTTACATGTCACGTGATATTTGTTGTATTACTCACAAAATGGGTGAAATGACTTCAATTTGATCAACTGTACAAGCCAAAAAAAGAGACCCATATATCAGATTGATTATCTGAAACTCAAAGACATAACTATTCAAGTCCTCCACCCTAAATGACAAGGAATATAGAACCCTTCAGTGGCACACTTACCAGGCCTTTGTCATCATAGAAACAGCCAATGATGGTTTAATTAGGTTTATGCATACACCTTGTTTATGTTTAGGCACACACACTACTTGGTTAGGTTAAACTATTGTGGTTTGGGTTAAAATAAATTTGCTGTAATAGTTATAGTAATAAAAACCTGGCTAAGACAGTGGGGTAAAAACACATCACACACATATTGTGCACCAATTTCCTGTGTGAAAATCCTGTCTTTGTGATCCATTTATCCACCCCAACCCTTTGGCTCTTTACATTCTACTGTATGTCACCTAATTTCTTCCTTTGCTCTTATCGTAATTATTATGTTTGCTGGAGGTTGCCTAACTGTAGTATGTTACTGGAGGTCATTATACATAGCTGGCACATGGAGTCGCTTTTTATAAGAAGACAGTCTCTCAATAGACAGGGCCCCCCCCCCCCCCCCCCACACACACACACACAGAGCTAGCTCAGTCATAGTTTTAGAGTTTAGACAGGTCAGCTGTCAAAGCGTGACATCTTTATTTCAGTGGAAGATTTTTCGGTGAATCCACGCTGCCTGCTATCATCTGTACCTGATCAGACTATGACCAACACAAGGTTTATTACTGGGGGAGAAAAGAAAAAAGATGTCTTTTAGAAACCTGTAAATCAGCCATTGTTAAATGAACAGCGTCGGTGTCAAGACGTATTTGTGTCACATATGGCTTTGTTCTCCCTCTTTCACTCTTGACTTACCAGGCACCTTATGCTTCCTCTCTGTTTTATTCTGATTTATGTGCCCCTCTCACTGCCCCACACCTCCTGTCATTCTTGATCTACCTTTTCTCTATCATCCCGCTCTTT
>NW_018128026.1:295960-342666 GCF_001952655.1 Monopterus albus | reverse complement strand
CTTCTTGCATGTATTAATATGAACCTTCCCCACATCTGGTGAGACAGACAGATGATGTAATCGGTTATTAAATCTATTCCCCTCACTAGAAAGAAATAAACTTTCCATTAATAATGATGGAAGTTGGCTGACTTAATACTGTATCTTTAATTAAATCAGCTGATCTGAACAAACCAGAGCGACTCTACAGCTTGAGTCAATCAGACTCTGGCAAAAAAAAAAAAAAAAGTCCTATTTCATATAACAAACAGCTCACAGCAAAGACAGAAGCTGTGTTTGAGTTAGGTCATGGGTGTAGGGTCCAAATATAAACTATAAACAATGACTTCAGATTTGTGACCATCAGGAACCATAGACACACCAACTTAAACAAACAATTTGCGCTTCACAATTTTCCCCTGAAAGTTTTTCCAGTGTAGGTTGTTCTGATTTTGTTTGCTTGCTTGTTTGTTTGTTTCCCATTGCAGAGATTTAACTCTCACAGCAGCATGAATTGTCTCATTACAGTTGCAAAACTTCTATTTACATTACAAAAATCCCTGAACATTCAAATACACCCAGGAATGCAGTTTACACCCTCCACCCCCACACATGCCCCATTCCCTCAAAGACTGTGATGGATCACACAGTTTACCAGCAAACGGTGTTTATAGTCACAGACGGGAACACACACATCCAATCCTCTCTCCTGTCCTTCACCCTCTTCTCTTCCCTCTTTCTTCTCAACATTGGCAGCAGTGATAAAGGCCCGCAAGTCCCTTTGTTCTATGAGCACGAGTGCGAGTGTGTGTTTGTGCATGTGTCTGTGCAAGTGTGCATGTGTGTGCGTGCGTGTGTGTGTGTGTGTGCCTGCAAATATGCAGCCTGTGAATCAGCCAAAAGCAGCAGCAAGGTAAATGGGGTGTGAAAGTCCCAGGATTATTAAGAATTAACAGGAGAAGCTTAATAAATCACCCTACAGCAGTGTGTGTTTGAGTGTGTGTACTGTAGGTGTGGGAGGGCATATCAAATAGACCTCCTGAAATGAGGCCCTGAACTCATTCTGGACCAACTCATGCACATGTGTTCAGGGTATCCCTCTAAATGTCATGAACAAGCACACACAAACTTAGTGCTGGATACTGGGCTTCCTCTATTAGTCTCAAAGCAGTGAGTGAAACTGCAGCCCTGTGTTATTGCAGCATTTCTCACCGACTGGACATTAATAGGAAGAGTGGTCTAAGACGTTTTATAGAAACAATCTCAATGATGAACGACTGCACACATAAACAAACTTTCCCTTGCTGTATGTATGTACTGTGTCCAAGGCTAAATAACCAGAGGCTGAAACTCGTAAGTGAATGTGCTTTCTTCACAAAATCTCTTTACAGGTGTTTTCACTTCTTCTATCCGTGTACAACAAAGAGTTTTGGGGTTATTTTAAAAAAGATAATCTAAGAATAGTTTTTGCTAATGAAAAATAATTTTCTAATGTATAACTGGAGCTAAAGAGGACTTTACTGAAGACTATTACAGTAGCTACCTATTTCACAGTATTCACCTCCACCTTTAGCTCAGAAAGGTACAGTATGTCAAAATAATGAATCATAAGTGTCTATACAGGGAGGAGGCTGAACTACTCATTATAATATCCTATAGTGTTTATCCTCTGGGGACTTTTTTGAGAACAAAACACCATTCATTAATTAAAACGTTATGATTGGAATATCTATTTGTTGCTATTTGTAATACTGTTCTAGAAGCTGATAAGTCTCTGAAATACATTTTAAGTGGGAGGGAGCAATTAAATTTGTTTTGAGATTGTACAAAGAAGAAGAAAAAAAGCAGAACCAATATAACCACATAGGAGAAACCACTTGAGCAAAATAAAGTGAGAGGAGGTCATCCAGGTATTTTATTCTACTCTCACTGAGTAACCTTACTGCCAGAAATAGTTAACAAGCCTGGTGCTACATGGAGAGATAGGGGCTGGAACCGTTCTCAGCGACAAAGTTCAGACTCATTATTTCTCATTTTGTGCAGAGATTTCTTTATAAAGAGGGCTTCTGTGTGCCAATGACAGTCTTATAAAGAGGCCCAGAGGGGAGTGAGTCTGAGATATGGATTTATGGATTTTTGTCTGCTTTGGACACAGGCTTTGATCAGAGCACATTGATCTACAGAGATTTACACCACGGGAACTCAATATAAGTCCTGCACTTTTTCCAGAAAAGTGTCAGCCACATTAGAGTTATTTATCAAAGACAACTGAAAATCTGGAATCAGTAAGGAGATTCTCTGGGGAGGCTGAATCTGTGATGGAATGTGAATGCAAATCAAATCACTGCTCCATCTTTCTCTGTTCTATTCTAGTTTATCCTATTCTATTTTAAAATGTTTTATTTTTAAGAAAATAACTTTTGAATAGTAAATACTGGAGAAAAAAGATCACTTAGCTGACCTTTAAGCAAAACTGAGAAACTGATAAAAGTTAAGTCCTTTCGGTGTGCCTTTAAAGGTGCATTAAGTTTTTACACATTGTCTGATAAATCACATGAAAATGGGACAGGGCATGGTTCCTCTGAGCTATATTAGCCCCCTCCTTTGCAGTTTGCTGCATACAACCCTTCTGTTGTTGTCAAAGGTTATAAGTTCTAAACGCCATTGGTCATTTCAAACAACCAGCCATGGGAGAGTTTTAGGTAACTACAAGTTCGAAACAGTGGTTGACAGACCGAAGAGGTCATGTTCTTGTGCACAGAGGTTAGGACAAACAAAAAATAAAGACCAGGGTTATCACCAGTTTGGCTTTTGAGATGGAGACTGCTAAAAGCAACCACAAGACTGAAAGATGATTAGATGTAGTGTCTTCCTTTTGGATGTGTTAGCATCTAAAGCAAATCATTAGCCCACTAGCATGGTCATGATTTTACCTTTGTATTGAATTAATACAATTTGAATTTGGTAGTAATTTGAATTTTGTATAACGCCAGTGCTTTGTGTCACATTAGCAGTAACCAGAGCGTTCTACTGATCTGCCAAATGTACTTGTTATTCAGATAATGCTAGCATTAGACTGGATGATACTGTACATTTGTACAGGCATCTGTACATCATATTGTAGCTTTAAAAAACAGGATGGGGGGGGACAAAAAATGCTAAGCATTGGCTTATGGTGTGAGATTGTTTTGAGTCTCACTAGAATAAAATTTGGCAGAATAGCTTTAAGTCATGAATCATGCATGTACTTACTACGTGTTACCACCCCCTCCAACCTGATGATGTTGGGATGGTCAAACTGTCCCATGATCGATGCCTCAGCGAGGAAGTCACGTCTTTGTTTATCCGTGTATCCTCCTTTAAGAGTCTTTATGGCCACACAGATCTCCTTCTTACTGGGCAGCTTCAGGCGACCACTGCAGACCTCACCAAACTCACCTGGAGTTAAAATGATGGAAGATAGAACAAAAGGAATGATCACAGTCCCAAACATACTAATACTACTAATGTCCGCAGCACTGCTTATTAAGCTCAGTGGTTAATATTTAATGCTAGAGGCTGTATTGTCTTATTATCATAAATGTAGATATACTGTATCACCATGTACATACCATAAAAAATGGTTCAAGTTGCTATAAGAAGCCAATGTATGAATTAAATTAATTTAACTTTTTTGTGTTTTTAATTAATTCCATAGGGTTCAAGAAGGAATTGACTCAATGTGTACACAACAAATGCTTTGAACTGTAAAGAAACATTTTAACCTTATTCTCGTAACCATGTACATTCTGACTAGATGTTGTAGAGATTCAGAAAGCAAGAGTATTAAATACAAATATATAATATATCAGGACAAACCTCCTAAAACATCTCTGAAAACTTAATTTTTACATAATATTTTACATCTCAAATGTTTTTCTTTGAGTCCAAGCAGCCACTTATCTGGAAACCTCTGACTGTTGTCCCGCCCAGTATTTTAATACTGAGCTCACAAATGACAGACAAAAAGAGAAAGGGCAGCTCAAACTATTGTCCATTTTTTAAAGGACATGAGGTCACTGAAACTATGGTTTTCATTAGTTTCATCACTGTAAGCTTGAGAGGGATGAGTAGAACAGCATGAATTAGAAGGCCTGTATAATGCAGTCCTTGCACACTACATTGCAGAATCATCCTCAGAAGGTTTTATGCCCAAGATGAAGCTGCAGATTTAAAAGGATCTTATTATTAACAGCCGTTAATCAGGAATGTATTTGTTGGATTTGGACAGAAACTGCTGCATAATTATGCATAATCACAAACTATAGCAATAAAATCATGTAAAACTGAACAGACAGCATAGCAGCCTTTCAACTTTGTTCCTTTGTCAAATAAAAACACAGCATAACTCAACCTCCACTCTGAGAAGCATCAGTTAGCATTCCATGCAAGTGAGGGGAAGTGTATGTTTACTTCACTCCCTTGTTGTGTGTGGGTTCACAAGATATCATAACCTTTCCAGGCAGACTGGACACACAAAGGCAGCCAGTCATGTTACAGCTGGTGACAGGGTTTTGACTGGATTGTATAAGTTTAGACAAAGTGTGTATAGCTGTGTATATGTGTATGTGTAATGTACACACACTCTGAATGTGCTCATGTGATGTCAGGGCTAAGATATGTGCACATCTTTCTTTGTCCAGTTCAATTATTTCCCATTGCAGCTCAGGATCAGAGAGCTTGGGTCAAACCTTGGAATTGAACCAATGGGATCTGGGATAACTTAAGCCGGTATAATTACTGTACAACCTGTCTAAATACCAAAAGCATGCCTGCTTTTCTGCTCTGCTTCATTCTTCTGGCCCTCAGCAGTGGACAGACAGGTCAGGTCCAGGCACCTTTTTTATGTGGTCCCTCCAAGAAAGAAGATCTATGTTTAATAAGGCTTGATTAGGGACATTCACTCTTTTCCTGTTGTAAGCAAAGCTAGGTATCTGACTTTGATGTTAAAGTTTGACCCATGTAAACAAAGTGCAGCCTGTGTTCTGTCTTTTAACACACAATCACTGACTGGCTATAAGATCAAAGTCTTGGTAACATGTTTAATGAAGACAGATGGGAACTGCAGCAGTGATGACGAAAAGGAGGTATGTTGTGTATTGTTCACAGTGCTTATATGGCTTGATAAAAATCCCACAGATGGGTGGTTTGTTGCATTCAAGCTGGCACACAAGATTGTTTACATCATGGTTTAAGCTTTACTGTTCATCTCTGGTGTTTAATTCACTTTTCTTCTGTTAAAATAGATTTAGAGAGCTCACTCTCACTCCCTTTCCCACATCTAGATATTAATGGGTTTTCTCATAGTGCGTTACTTATAATAGTCTGACACTGGTCTTGTACTGGTCATTAAAACATCTAAATATTCTTAAGGTTTTCTGTCCATATCTATAAGTTAAGTGTGTATAACTGGTTACTAAACTTGTTATGGTCTCAAGGGAGCTTTAGTTTTTAATGCTAACAAACGAAACAGTTTTTTCTTGCTCTGCCTTTTTATTTTAAGTGTTTGATTTCATGAAATGCAACAATTCTGCATTTCACAGACTATTTTATGAACATTTCTTTGTAATCGGTCTGGCTGATTTAATTCTGTATAAAATCAAAATGTCACTTTAGCAGCAGAACATGATATAGAAGTCCCATAGAGAATCAATGTATTGACTTATTCTACAGAGAGAATAAAAGCAGAACACAGATACTTCATATCAGAGGTAGACAACACTGACTTGTCTTTATCTGATTTCCAATAAAAAAAAGCCAATATCTACACATTAATCTCTCCAACCCTATAGAGATTAATGTGCTTCGTCTCTGCTTTGTACTATGAAAAACGCATTGTGGAGTGCAGTGTATTCCAGCATGGAGTCAGGTAGACTCTCAGGCTGTCCTGACAGCTTTACAATGTGGAGGGCTGGAGGGACTCTGGAGACGGGCCTGCTGTTATGTGCTGTGTGCTTTAGTCTCCATCTCTTCTGCCTCGACATGAATCACAATGTATTACCCTTCTGTCTGCACTCCTGTTCAACATATCAGGGAGTACATGGAAAGAGCAGAGGCGAGGAGAGGAGAGGGAGTAGAGGAAGCTTGTTTTAATGTTGTGATCACCAGATTTAGGATTAGGGCATTAGTCAAAGAAGGGAATGAAGAGAAGAAATGAACGAAAGAAAGGAAAACGTGGGCATTAAATGCTTTCTCGCTGTGCAGCGGATGGCACATAGTTAAGCTAGTCTGCTGGCATAAAGATATAGCTATATTGTAGCACTACATGAACTTCATTTTTTCTGAGTGGTTGTGCGCTTGGCGTCTCTCTGTCATTTCAACAGAGCATGAACGAGCAAGAAAGTAAGGATCTGAGGAGGAAGTGGGAAAGAAAATGTATATTCTTTCTGCCTTCTCT
This sequence comes from Monopterus albus, assembly GCF_001952655.1. Classification (NCBI taxonomy): domain Eukaryota; kingdom Metazoa; phylum Chordata; class Actinopteri; order Synbranchiformes; family Synbranchidae; genus Monopterus; species Monopterus albus. The sequence continues at coordinate 336,251 of NW_018128026.1, read as the reverse complement.
CAGCTGGACTGACTCTTCTGTGACTGTTTTCTGCATTGATAAACTTTCCCACCAATGATCCAAGCAAATTTCTGATCTGATCTTGATCTACACACATTTACTATAATTTCTGTTTACTGTTTTCAGTGAAGCAATAATTAATTGATAAAACTTTGAGGAATTAATTGGAAATTTAAAATAAACAATTCACATCACTATTATTGTGTTTCCACTAATGGAACCCAACGAGTGGCCTAACCCATAGTTCCCTTAACCATCATCAAGTGTAGCTTCTGGGGTTGATGTGGACCATCATGCTTTGTTTTTCTACTGTATTTTCTCTGTGTCCGTCTCTGTTTAGAGGAGGGAGGGGCTGCTCCTCTCTCACACACAGTCAGCTGTGTGTTTACACACAGTGCTTGTAATTCTAATGCTTGAGTTGCAAAGACAGATATTTAACCATCCACCAGCGACTGCTTTCAATGCATGCACACCCTCCCCCCTTGTGTTCCTGGTACTTGATTTTAGTACTACCTCCTGAGGGGTGCCAAAATTCAGCTCCCAGAATGCACCTCCAAGGCGGGCTGAGTGTAGTGGAAACAAACTTGGCTTGACAAATTTTGTTGTACCCTAATATGTACCACTGGCTAGTATATTATCAGCTATCTAGTCTGCAAAATCTAAAGTCTGCTGTTTTTTAGAAAGTGTTGACACATTATGTTGTAACTGACAGGCAGAAATTGCCACCTGTTTTCAAAACAGGTTTCAGAATGTAAACTTCAGAAAAGAAATATACATTGCCATTTGGCATTTGCAGTTTTAGTCTTTTAGTCAATTTTGCTAGCCTGAAATAACCAACATACCTGGTGTCTGTATGCAGCAAAATCTGGCAGATGACTCTATTTGACTGCGCTCACCTGCTCCCACCACTTTATCGATGGCAATGCAGGAAGCATCTAGCTCCTTGGCAAACTCGTGCACAGCCTGGCTGGGGTCCTCGTATGTGTGGGGGTCCACATAGGTCCTGATACCTGGTAGCCGTACTACAGCGACAGAGAGCAGGTTGCATCAATTATTGATCATTTAAAAACCTTGTTTCTATGTGTGCATATGTCCCTATATGTACAGTATATGTACTCTGACTGTTATAATGGCTTTAGCTTTATTATGAAAATCAGGAGTCAAAGCATACTATAGGCTGCTGGTGCCGCCCCTGGCCACCCCCTTGGGTCTGCTCATGTTTTGGTGAAGACATTTCTTCATGGATCATTAAAGAACGGGCTTTTAAAATCACATGTCAGAATAACAGTGCTTCTCAAATGCTACAAAGTCAACAATATGGCATGTCTCCAGGTAAAACTGTTTTTATGTGTTTAAGTAGATCTCAGGCAGGAAAACTGTGGTCAGATGCACTTCCAGTAATCAATATAAGGTTTGTGAAAATGCATAAAAAGAAGACAGCAGCTTTAGTCTCTTTATGGCCAGGAAGGACAGAAGAAACAATCACAGTAACCAGTTATAATCTGTACGGGAATGTGAGTATTGTTGTAAGAGAACTGAAAAAAGCTTCCTTTTAGTAATAACATTACTTTTTATTAGTTCCTGTGGAGAAATTTATGATCACCATCTGACCCACCCTAACTATTCATGAAGGGGTGGGTGGGCAGATTCTGTTCAGTGCCTAGGGAGTTCTCCTGCTATTGCCTAGGTCAAGGTTAAAGGTAGTTTTAATCCTAATAAACAACACAGCATATAGTATGTAAATAAAGCATCACATGGGTGATATAAAAAATAAAAGTTACTGTTATCCTATTGTGTTGGTCCATATCAGGGGATAAGCTGTTATTTGTACACTTCACTTGAAGCCATGTGAGTGAGACTTTTTCATCACTGGTCAAAACTGTATCAATGTAAAGGATAATTACCTGGGTTAAACCCTCTAATTAGAGCTAATCTAAATCTTAATGTATGAGATCAGTCTGAATATGTTGCCTTTTTGAATTATGCCTCAAAGGTTGGTTTGCAAATGGACCTAGAAACCTCGTTCTCAACATGGTCTTGGTCTGATTATTGTCTTTTTATATAACCACATGCACCAAAAAGTAAAAGGGAAACCACTTCAAGATGGGAAATTTCTTCTTCAAAACTACTGTTTTAGTGGTGTGAAATTTCTATGATAAAGATGTCTCCCAGTCTCAAACTATCAAAACTACAGTGCAAATACAGTATGTTGTACATCTACTTAGTGAATAGTAAACTGAAGTACAAACAGATAGAACCAGGCCCACAGGGAAACAGAGTACAGTACTTACAGTGGCCATTGCCAAAGTGCAGTCTTTTCTCATCAGGATGTTTGGACTTGCTGTGGCAACAAAACCTGCCAATCCAAACAGAAAAAAGTAGTAGTGGTACATCTCCCAATAGGACTTTAACGTTTATAGTGTGTGGAGTTAACCAGTAAGTGGCCATTTTTACATGTACTGTAATTAGTTTTCAGGTACCAGGAGCATGCCTAAGGACTGGAGGCGATGACACTCAAAGGGATAATCAAGTCAAATGAGTAGTGGACAGACCTGCCAATCAGGATGTACAGCAGCACAGTGAGCAGGATGATGGCCACGGCGGAGGAAATAGCGATCAGGACAACCTGGCTGCTCTCACTGGAGATGGAAAAGGCTGCTGAAAGTCAGAGAGCAAAAAATAATGAGCAAACAAACTCATGTTTAACCTCATGGATGTTGTAGACTAATGCTGCTGTAAACATGTTGGCATGTTACTGTACTACAGCCAATATTTTGTGCCAATAAATGCCCAGATATTTAAATTTGGACAATTCCATAGAAAAATTATTCCCCTCAATCTAAGAATGTGTTCATGCTAAGACAGAAAATCTTTCTTTAAAGGCAATTAGACCACTGGGCAAAAAGACTCTTCTTTGAAAACCTGCAGGACAAAAGAGTGAGGTTTCCAGTCAGAATGGTAACATAGTCTCACTCTTCATAAGCCTTGGCCTTATCAGCTAATCATATTTTCAACTACAGCAGTAAAGGAGTTAAAGTTTTTTTGCTCTGTGTTGAGCTTACAGTCAGGACTGGTCTCAAACTGGAAGCTGGGGCTGCTGGCTCCATATCCAGCAGCAGTGCGAGCTCTGATCTGCAGCAGGTAGGCAGTGTTAGGCTTCAACCCATTCAGAGTCACATTACGGCCTCGAGCACGAAGGATGGTGTAAATGGTCTCTTGTTCCTCCTGTGGGACAGGAAAAACAAAGGAAGGGAAAGACAGAGAAAGAAATAAAATATTTGTGATACAGCTGGCATGTTTTGAGAAAACTATTACAATTCAGTAAGGGATCGAACCTTTTAGGAATACAACACAGTACATAGGCTACAGTATGTGGAACCAGTAACCACAACCACTATTTGCCTAACCCTAAGCCTTACCTTAATCTTAACCTAACCTTTAACAAAGTTGTCACCCTAAAGTTCAATGATTTATATGGTAGGAACCAACATCTGGCCCCCACAAGGAAGGCCAAGTCCCCTCAATGTGAGTGTGTAAACAGGTTCACAATGTGAGTAATGCCAGACACACACACACACACACACACACAATCATGGACACTTTCTTGCCAATTTGATGAATTATGCCCTTATACTTTATGACTTCTCCCCACTGATAAACCAACAGGAGGATTTACACACCAGGTCTGCATTTGGCACATTGCTTCCAGATGTGTTAGATACAGTATGTAGTAGGTAGATATAGAAGAGAAAAGATAGACTGCAGCCCTTTGGCTTTAAATGATTTCTATATATAGAATAACGTGCTACTAAGTGCCCTTCTAATAAAGCTGTGGATGTGATGGTTTTAAATATTTACGTCATGTTTTGTATATATTTTGTGCAACAGTGTGTGTGCTCCTAAATTGTCACCTGTTACTTGATAAAATACAGACATTAGAGAGAGAGATTCATTTGATAGATTAAACACGAAACTGATCAAAGTTGATTAGTGAGATGTTAAGGAACATCTAAAACGTTGTCTTTAGGCATTTTTATGGAGCTGAGGTAAAATATATTCTGCACAGACATGCAGGATATTTAAAAAAAAAATAGTAGCTGTGTCCCTTTGAGCTACACAAACTTTACTAATGTGCTATAAATATTTTATCATGCATATTTACTTGTTCGTTTGGTTTTTTTGTATATTTAATTAAGAGAATTAAATAAGACTGATAGGAAGATCAAAATGCATTTTCCAACACCATTTTGTACAACAACAACGACCTAAATAAAAACACAACAAATTGTAAACATCACACAGATAAAGTAGCTTGTCACTACAGGGGACTGAGGTCTTTTGAGGCGTTCCATGCCCTAAACAGATCTGCAGTTTGCCCTGTGTTATGTTATTTGTTATGAAACAAATTGTCAAATGGGGGAAAATAGAATGAGGGCCATCTTAAATCGTAATGACAAGCTATTAGGGATGAGTTCAACAATCTTGAAAATGAATGTTTCTCAGCATAGCCAAGATCATAAAAATCATTCAAGGGCTGAACTACAGAATGTCCAGGCAGAGCCAGATCCTCATTTTATTTATCCTTATTTTATCCTCAGTTACTAACAGGCAACCACTGGTAAAAGTAATGACATTAACACTCACGACCACACATACTGTGCACGTATAAGAAACTTCGTGCCCATTATTAGAGTGGATTAAAGTTTTATGGTGCACAAAGCTTTCTGAACTGGTGTGTGTGTGAGGAAGTAACTGATACACCAGATCTGCACTGGGACAACTGCTCACAAACGTAAATCTACTCGCAGCTTGTCACCATACGGCACACAGGACAGCATGTGATCCCCTGAAAAATCACACACAGGTGTGGCACAAGCATCTTTCCTTGTGTGTGTGTGTGTGAGAGAGAGAGAGAGACAGAGATACAGTGCATAACAGCAAAGCAAGACTCACCAAACACCTCTCCTTTATGCACACTGCAGCCTGACTAGCCATGTGATTGTGGGCTATCCACTTGTGTGTTTCCGTGCATGTGTATCTCACCAGAACACCACTAGAATTGAATCTGGCCTCTGTGCTGTGTTCTGCTTTCAGAAAGTAAACAAAGCTGTAGCAAATTATAGCTTGTATAACACATGCACACACACACTCAGTCATAGATGCAAACGCATACATACCCCAACAAGGGATGTACACCAGAAGTCTTGTAAATACAGTGTTTCAGCCAGCATTCCTTCCATCTAAGCCTAAATAAACAGGCCAAATTAAAGTGGACTGGAAGCTCCTCTCTCTGCTAGATTACAATGATAAAACATGCAAAAACAATCAGCATATTCCCACAAATTCTATTTTCACAAAGAGCGCTTGGAAATGCCTTATCAGCTACAGAATGCCCTTTAGCAGCTTAATGTGACAGGAAGATCTCAGAGTTAGTCTGGGATTTCCAAAGCTGAAACACCTCTCCTCTACTGGGAAGGCTTCTGGTTGGGAATTCCCAGCAATATCACCAAGCACTGCTATACGGAGGATAGGAAGTGAACAGCCCGAGCACTTTAGACACTTGGGCCTTTGGTTTCACAGCTGTGTGACACAGTGCTTTGCTGGTAGACAAATGTGTGGCCAGAACCAGAGGCAAAATATCAGTTGGTTTAACTGAGAATAATAAGCTGGTTCTCCTGGCGTTTGCCATGACAGCTACAGATATCATGAACTTCTTTGCAGTTTATAGTAACATACAGAATTATTTGAGTTCACCACTCAGCTCATCTGCCTCCAAACAAACAAATTATATATTTATACACCAACAGGAATCTAAAGAGAAACACTTAAGCAAATATATCCTTTTACAGTCATTTTTTTTATTTCTTAAGTGGCTTATTTAACTCCTGGCCTACATGTAGTATGGAGGAAGTAGTTAGGTCAACAAGTGCGAAATGATTAAAATATAAAAATAATGCAAAAGTAAAGTACAAAACAAAACAAAACAAACAAAAATAAAACACTGTTGGCTTGCTAATGCTTCACTTAGTTGCTCAGATGTATGATAGCTCCAGTGAGTCAACATAGTTTGTGTTGAATTCACATAGATGACTTTACAGTCATCAGTAGACTGGAAATGTTATGAATTACTTACAGCATGAAAAGTCCAGTCAGCACTTAGGTTGCTGTGGCACAGTATGAGATTATTAATGTTACTGAATTGTCCTAAATTTCGCAGCTTTTAAAATGTCCCTCTAAAACCTTTCCTTGTTTTGTTTCTCACAGAAAACATTGTTTTTTACATGTCACAACAGAAACATAGCTGCACTTGTATGGCTTTTTTTGTCATCCATTGGTCTGACCTCCAAACTCTATTGGTCCATCTGGTACAGAAAAGTATTGTGCTTTGACTTGTGTTGCTTGTTGCTTGCTAAGAGAAGCTAGAGCCATTAGTAAATCACTACACTGTGTATGTCTGTTATAAACACTAGAAAACAGCAAATCTGAACATCTTCTCTTTGCTAAAAGCTTTTTTCTTTTAATCTCTGTTAGTCTGTTTTGTGCTGTTTTGCTATCTTGTTTATGTGTAGATGTGATTATGTCTGTGTGTATGTGTAAGCCTCCTTCTGTCTCATATGTGAGTTATGGTGTGGTCTAGTTGTGGGGAATTTGTGCTCCAACTCTTGTCCTCCTATGGCATTGGTCCTTGGCATTCTAGAGGTTGTCGGCGTCCCTCAGCCTGCTACACGAAAGAGGCCTCTGTGCTGGGTTGTTATGGGTGTTCCCCTGGTTGTCCCAGTTTATTTTTTCAGGATGGAAGAATCCTTTGTTGGGGATTTAAAATCGCTGGGTATGTATGGCTACTGTGGAGAATCTTCTGGGAACTTGGTTTGTGTGTGTGTGTGTTTGTCTGTCCCTCAGTGTCTCTGGTAATTCCTGAGAGATGATGTGATTAACAGAGATCAGTGCAAAGGCCCAGAGAGTTTGTCCCACAGATTCTTCCTTCCCTTCCCACATTTCTCTCTGTCATCTTTAAATGAAGATGCACTTGCAGAGAATAAGCATGTGTGTGATTGGAAAAACCACAGCTGAGTTAGACCTGCAATAAGGTCTGACCCAATATCCATCATTAACTTTTCCTCTCGCTGTTTTCCGGCCTTGTTTTAACATCTTAGGTAAGGATGGCTGGGCAGGGAACAGAGTTTAGCGAGGAAACAGCTTCTGTCAGCCTACTAATCAAGAGATTAGGGGCCACTGTTGGCATTCAAGCAAACTGTGATCTGGGACACACAAATACACACATACACATTGAATCTGCCAGTGATTAAACTTGCATCCATGGCTAATTTCACCATCAAATGTCAGGCATAGCACAGCATCGGTGCTGAAAGCCAGTGTAATTTGTTCTGCACTAATTTTCCTCACAGAGGAATGAGCGACCCCACAGACGCATTTACTATCTGCCATAAAACTTGTCTCCATTAAGGAGCAGAGTGGAGAGGAGGACAGGATGAATGATAGAGATGGAAAGAGGAGATGAGAGGAAAAATAGGGGAAGGAGGGGAGGAGCAAGGAGCAGTAGAACGGAGACAGAAAAGCAAACAAGATGAAAGAATAAGAAGAAAGGATGGAGAAGAGAAAGGAGGAGTTGTGACAAAAGCAAAAGGAATGAGAGAAGGAAGGAAAGGACAGGATGAAACAACATGACACAGTCTTTGGTTTGTTCTAGATAAAAATCCTGGACAACATCAACCTCATGCCACACGAACAGGCTGTTTAACCCTTTTGTATCACTAATACTGACATCAAACAAAAACCACCAAAATGTTTTAAACTGCAGATAAGCCTGCACTCATCTATGCATACCATACTACATATTCATATCAAAACCAGCGCTCGCTAATTAGTAAAGTGGGCGTTTTTTTCAATGTAAACACCGAAATGTGGAATCAAGTCATTAATAGCATCTACAAGTGAGAAACCATGATCATTCTAATCAAAGACTGGGTATAAAGGCCATGACACACCAAGCAGATGGTTGGCCTTCGGCCACCGGTGGGCCATCGGTGAGCATCTGTCTAGGTTTGTCTTCTGGAGGCATCATAGACTGTTGGCACTAGTCAGACCCTATCTGTGGCTTTTCATCCGATTCAGTATGTTGGATCAGGGTCAGGCCAGTTGGGACTCTTCGGTAAGAGAGAGGTCACTGACCGACTGTTCAGCTAAGTGAATTAATGCAAGAAGGGAATGGTTCAGGAAGCCCCTTCAGCGTATTGCTGTAGTATCCATGATTTCACACATTTAGTGCCATTTGCAAATTCTTATCAGACATATCAGTCAGTGGATTACTAGCTTTCTGACAGACAGTAAGTAGCAGATGAGGCTGGGGAAAACCACATCCAGTACCTGGACAATAAGCACAGGTGCCCCCCAGGGATGTGTGCTCTCCCCTCTGCTGTTTTCACTCTACACCAACGACTGCATCTCAAAGGACCCCTCTGTCAAGCTCCTAAAGTTTGCTGATGATACAACGGTCATTGGTCTCATCCAAGACGAGGAGGAGTCAGCCTGCAGACCAGAGGTTGAGCAGCTGGTCCTGTGGTGTAGCCGCACCAACCTGGAGCTGAACACGCTCAAAACAGTGGAGATGACAGTGGACTTCAGGAAGAGCCCTCCCACCTTGCCCCCACTTATCCTACTTGGCAGCACTGTATCAGCAGTAAAGTCCTACAAGTTCCTGGGCTCCACTATCTCCCAGGACCTGAAGTGGACGTCCAACATCAGGACCATCACCAAGGAGGCACAGCAGAGGATGTACTTCCTGCGCCAGCTCAGGAAGTTCGACCTGCCCCAGGAGCTGCTGATACAGTTCTACAGAGGAATCATCGAGTCTGTTCTCTTCACCTCCATCACTGTCTGGTTTAGCTCAGCAACCAAACAGGACAAGTACAGACTTCAGCGGACAGTCAGGACTGCAGAAAAGGTCATTGATGTGAGCCTGCCCTTCATGGAGGACCTGTACACGGCATGGGTCAAAAGGAGGGCGGAGAGGATCACTGCTGACCCCTCACACCCCGGATACAATCAGTTTGAACTCCTCCCCTCTGGACGGCGCTACAGGTCACTGTGCACCAAGACAACCAGGCACAGGGACAGCTTCTTACCCCAGGCTGTCACTCTGATGAACACTTAACCAACGACAGTATGACTGGACAATAACCCTCAGTACAATACCTGTAAATATACATTGTACAGATTATACCGAGTCATAGAGGTCTCTAGTTTTAAGTACTCTATTTTTATCCCCAATTTCAATTTCTCATTTCAATGAACATTCCTTTGTTGTCTGCATTGTTTACTGTCTGTTTATACTGCTTATTCTGCATTGTTTGCACCGTTACTGCTACTTTGTTATATTAAACAGCCTTATGCTGGTCTACTGTTTGCACATTGATGCCGATGTACCTGAGTCAAATTCCTCGTGTGTCCGTCACACCTGGCCAATAAATTGATTCTGATTCTGATATTCTTAATTAGAAGCAGCTGTAAATAGCAGCTGTTTTGAATGAGAGCTACTTTCTTTACGCTTGTATCTCTGCACTCTAGCACTTCTTCTTTACCTTCCCGAATGTCAAATACATACACCACCACCTGATGGTAGGGGGAATTATTTCTCTCAGAGGTTCAGAAAGCAGAAAGGTGCTAGTCTGCCATTGGCTGTGGTCCATGTAGTGTGTTAATGTGCCTATTTTTCAACTCAACTGGTCCAGACAAAGGCAATGTGAGAAGATGCAACAGTCGGCCTAGGTCACTGCTAGGTCATTTACGTTGGCTTAGTGTGTCTCTGCCTTAAGGGGAATTTTATTTAAATTTCAAATTACCAGTTAAAGTGTTTTTTTTTTTTGTAGTGACTTCTGGGTTCAAACTAATTAAAAAGAAGAAAAACAAAAACAACCCAGCAACATCTGCATGTAAAGCATTTCAGTAGTTTATTATATATTGCTTATTCACTTGCTTGCCAAGAGTTTGATATAATAATAATAATAATAACAGCTTTACATTATGGTTGTAGCTTTATATTTACCAGCTAGATCTTGCATTTTTTTTCTCCTCATCAATCTCTTGGCAGAAATGCAAGTAAGTGTATTTTCCAACATGTTGAACTATTCCTTTAAGAAGTGCAGTTTATGGTGGTGCCTTGCACAAAGACACAACCACAAAGCTTTAATGGCAATGTATTCTGCACCAACCTTTTCGTAGTATTTGATCTCATAGTCGAGGATAATGCCGTTGGGTCTTTCTGGCTCCTGCCAGGACAGTGAGACACTGTTTCGAGAAGTCCTCTCCTTTCTGATCACTGTTACTGGAGAGGGAGCTGGGTGGGAAACAGACACAGAGTAGAAGAGAGAGAGAGAGAGAGAGAGCTCTTTTATTGTGACTTTCAGTGGAAGTTCAGTCTCCGGTGTTGCATCCTGGCAATTGTCTAGGTTCCTGTTAGCCTAATTCAGTTTACTAAAGCCCAGTGGGGCCACATAAAAGGCTGTGGACCAGGGCTGCTGGCTGGAACGAGACAGCGTGCACTAATGCAAACACTGGCTTGTGCATATACACTCGCAGATTTGCAACACATGTTGCACCATTCAGTCTCTGTTAGAGCAATACAGCAAATAGTGCTTAGGCAAGAAGATTCAGTTTTATTTCTTCAGGATAAAACTTCATTCTGGTCATTCTATTGATGTGGCAGCATAATATTCATCCATGTCTTATGAGAAACTTTAACAGATTAAACTTTAGTGTTGCCTTCTTGCATGAGCAAATATCTATTTTGCCGGTGTAAATTTGAGAAGTAATCTCGGGGAGGAATCAATAGCAAATTTCATCAAGACTAAAGAAAAGCTAGGATGCGTTTGGTTACTGTGTTAACTGTCTCTGGAGCTGTGAGAATATGAAACTCTCATTCAATTATTTATTAAGCTTCACACACACACACACACACACACACACACACACACACACAAAACATGACTTAAGTTAGTTCCTGCTATACTGATAACAAAGCAATTTCTCACCAAAACACACTGATCTGTTTTAATGTAGAATTTATCATAATGTCTATTTTTCCATTGCATTTTGTAAAAGTTTTGTACTTTTATTTTGAATCCATTTTATTTATAAACCATTGTTTTCCTTTAATCTTTCTGCTGTCCCCATCCCTTTCACTTTGGCATTTTCTCTCTCGCCGATCCTTCACCCATGCATTACCCTGCCTCAGGGAGTTCACATGGTCCCAGTCTAGTAATTCGCCACATCCCTCTCTCTATCAACCTCTGCAACCCACCCTCATTCTGCATCTCTCTCTTCACTCCCTTTCTCAGTTCACTTCTTTACTGCTCTCTAATTGCCAGGCAGGTCTGGGGCTGGCCCGGCATCTGAGGCATCGACTTTTAATTTTATTAGACCACAGGAAAAAACATGTTTGTCTTTGAGATGTTCAAGCTTTTCTTGATTGTGATTATTTGGCTGCAGAGTGCGTCTGAGTGTGTGTTTCTGTCTTTTCCATGCATACACTCGAGTGTATTTCCACGGGAAGTTATTTTTCTCCAGTAATGAAACCAGATGGGGAGAATCTGTTTCTATACCCCCTGCTCCTCCTCTCCTCCTCTCCCTCTGGTTCTGATAGCCGGGTGAGGCTTTGCTTTTTATTGGCTCTGTGGTTTATGGTGGTAATGATTTACTGTGTCTGGGCCGCTTGGAGGCAGCTTCATGTTCCTCTCCTCCTTCTTCTTCTCGCTACCTCCCCCCCGGCTCTCGCTCTCCGCATGCCTATTGCCAAGCACTTAATTTGCTGTCACTCTCTGTTTCTGTCTGCGGTGTAACTGTAAAACTGATGCAGCATATCAGGCCCATAATGGCCTTAAAAACTGGCCTTCAGCATCATTTGTCTGTGATGTGAGGGACGTGATACAGCTGTTGCAACACATCTATTTATCATGTAAAACATTGGTGGACTATTGGAAGTGATAGCAATTTATTCAGTAAAAAGAGTTGCTGTCCAGTGGCATAAAATCCATGTACTTCTATGCGCCTGTGTTTTCTCCTACCAAACCAACTCTGCCAAATTTAGCTGCAGTTGAGACTGTTGATATTAAACAACTCTAAATGTGAATCACACTTACTCTGTTGTTAGTATAGTTATGACAAAGAGTGGAAGGCAAAGGAGGCTAAAGGGGGAGCGTTATGTGACAGCACCTTGACATCACAGCCAAGACACACTACTACATCCCAGGGAAACACTTAATCCAACTTTTAACAGCTTTGGCATCGGTTTGTGTGTGTGTGTGTGTGTGTGTGTGTGTGTGTGTGCGTATGTCGCAGACAGACAGACAGGTGGGGCTAGTGCACTGACATACCTAATCCTTGTAAACTCTCAGGGCTGATGGAGAGTGTGCAGCTGCAGGCTGAGATATTTGTTACAGTAGCAAGTGAGAAGAGTGTCATTGTGTGTGTGTGTGTGTGGTGAGTAGGGTGGGGCAAAGGTGTGTGTGTGTGTGTGCTTGGTGTGTGATTTGCAAAGCTCCTGATGATCACTCAAACTTTAAAGACGGCTTTCAATATTCTGAGCACATAACATGCCTCTTAGTGTTGCTAAGCCCTCTTTAAATCTAATATGTATCCCAGTGACAGAGAGAATCCCCCTAACTAACCACACACAGATTAGAGCGCTTACTAACAAAAGACTCCAAACTTTTCCAAACCCAGGTTGTGTTTTTCACTGGATTGTCTTTAATTAAGTAACTTTTATTCCCCACTAATCTTTCTCCTCATAGCAAGAAATGACAAGTCCTGATTTCGCTTCATTCTAGACACTTGTGCCTGTACGTGAACAAACACACACACACAGGTTCAAATTGCTCTTTCTAAAGCTGCTACACACTACTATAAAGGTATTTCAACAGCACCTAAACAGTCAAACTGAACAATTTCTCTGTAATTGACAAATGAACTACAAACGAACTGTCATCAGAAATCCACCACTGCAGCGCGACAATATGGAGAGAATTCAGTTCAACAAAGCCATGAGCTTAACACCATCTTTCCTCTTCTAGTCCCAGTTGTATTCAGCACACTTTGTGAAAGTGTGAGGTTAACCTTGACTGAATACTTTTGTGACAGTTTTAATATTTAATATCCTGAATTAATTTAAAAAAATGACTGTATTCACTAGCGAGGACCATGCCTCAATGACGAGGGAGCAGGTGCGGTATAAGGTGAAGATGGAGATGATTGATGCTTAGGTGACATTATAATTGAGGAAGCCTCTGAGGGATCCACACTGCTCTCGGGCATGCATGGCAGATCCCCCATGTGGAAGGAAGAAGACAGGAGGAAGGAGTGGGGGACAGAAAGGAGAAAAGAAGAAGGAGGGGACAGGAAGAAAGATAAGTACAGTAGATGAAAGGGAAGGAGGGCGGGTTATAAAAAATGAAAGCGTCTGATGTTGAGACTGCGGAAGAATTTATAGGGAGATGACAGGAAAAGGAGTGATTAGAGGCATAGTGCTAAACCTAAATCTCTGATATTCATCTTCATTTGTAATATATTATTCAGCAATTGTTTCAATTATGCCTTCTTTATTTTTGAAAATGTGAAATGCTCTGACTGACTGCATCCTATATCCAAAAAGAACCAATGTATCCCACATTTTAACAGCTCTTATATTTCTGAAATAAATCAGCGACACAGAGGTCCAACTCAAAACAAACAAAGCTTGAACCACTTCAAGTCCCATTGCATCAGGCTTCAAGGCACACTGACCAATCTTACCATTTAGCTATTATCACTGATGGATTGGTATAACAACGTATGAGGGAAACTCTTCAAGCTGCTCAAAAACCAATTTGCTAAATCACCTTCTAGGATCTGGAACAAAATGTCCTACAAAGAAACATGAACACACATAAAGAGAATGGCTAGATGTGAGCTGGGTTTGAAATGTGACAGGTAGAAATAAAGGACCATCTGTCCACGTGAAGCAAGAAAGGGAAAAGGAGAGGAAAACAGAAAAAATGCTGAGGTGTTGATACAACACATAAACAAATACAGGGGCAAACTGTGTGAGGGGATAGTGAAGGGAAGGGGAAGAAATGTAAATAATAGAATAAATAGCAACTTCATGATCTACAGCAGGCTCTTTGGAAAATTCCTTGTATGAGACAGGGATTTCTCAGGTTTGGAGCTCACTGCAGCTTTTTTACGCTTAGAATTTCCCAGCCTCACTTCTCTTTGTCTCCCTTGTCTTCTAAGTGCTGGATGTATGAAAGATTGATGGGAGTTTTAGGAGTCCATGCTCACATTAAGGGTGTCTTTTAAAGGGATGAGGTATTTTTTTTCAAAGGTGGAAGACATTTAATTCTGGTCATAAAACAAGAGAATAGTGGTCTGATATTAGCTTGTAAATGTCCACGGCTGATAGTGGGAGTGCATATGTTTGGAGCTGATGTGTTAAACAATAAGAATACTGTACTTAGAGGGAGAGAGAGAAATAGAATGTGATTTAAAGAGAGATGCATGCATATTATCCATGTTAGGTCGTTTTTATTTCATGCTTTTGCAGTATTACCTACAGAATGTTTGAAAACACACGCTTCTCCATATATGAATATCATACAGTATAGTGTCTGGACAGTTGCAGACCTGTACAGGTTGTAGGCACCAACTAAGCACTAAAATATCAGTGTAACTCTTGTAAGTTTAAGATTTTCACACAAAAAAACGAGACAGCTTATTTCAGGGATTTGCACACCTTGAACACAGCAGGAGCAGTTACTCCGTAAAACCCCCTACTGGTTCAGAACTTTAAAGCACATGTATGTCTGCCTGTTGATCTCAGGGCATGCCTTTATCCTTCTACTTATCTGCTCTGACATCTTACCAGCTTGGTTGGTGGTGATGGTGACAGTGGCGTACTGCCTCAACCTGGGTGCCAGTGAAGACACACCGTTCTGCGCTTCAATCTCAAACGTGTAGTTAGTGTGAGCCAGCAAGTCGCCCACCGTCACCGTGGTGTTGTGGAGGCCTGTGGCTCTTGGCAGAAAGCGAACATTGCTCCGACAAGGTTCACAATGTTGGGTGCCAGCACCGCTGCCGCTAACAGGGCCGCGACGGCAGCGTTTGCAGACGACAGTGAAGGCAACATCCCTGCGCCCCCCGGTGTCCTCTGGCCAACTCCAGTCAAGGATAACTGAAGTCTCGTTGATGGAAGAGATAACATTGCGAGGAGCTGAAGGAGGACCTGGTAGATGGACAAGAGGGGGAAGTGAGGTGAGATGGAGGTGAGAAACAGAAGAGGAGGAAGTCAGTGGATGCATAGGAGCATAGACAGGTTTTGGGTTGGCAGAAGGTACCGTAGAAAGGAAGAAATTGTCCATTCATCCAACTACAGTAGTACTGGTCCCATGAATTTGTGTATATACAGTGCAGTATTAGAAAATGTGTCTGTTTTCCATCTGCCCTTTTTATCAGTCAGTAAGAAAAAAAACTTTGTCAAACTCAGGCTGACATATAAATGTAAACACTTTTTATCACAAGCAGATCACTCCGAGTATTTCCAGATTTTTATATGAAAACTATGACTGGAATTACACAGAGGACAAAACAAACCTGACAAATATCTCAAGTAAGGGAAAGGAACTGAAATAGGCCTAGTGGCCTGTGTCTCGAGATAAAATGCTTTGTTTGGTTTATTTGACTTGACAAGAATTTATTTTCCTCCCATAGCTGTAGAACAGATGAATATGGTATATCAAAAGCCCCTTTTACACAGAGATTTCACTATATTAGCGCTACGCTGGTCCTTCTTTATTACAGCTTTGCAGATTTACACTAAACTAAAAGAGCCAACATAATGCTGCCCCTGTGTTCTTTTGACAGCTGATACCCTCATTTCGGTTTTAGAGCTGTGACGTTTAACATTTAACACATCCAGTGTGACATAGTCTATAACCATGCATATAACACACATTGGAAATACAAACCATATCATGTTGGTTTCAAATCGACCGTGGAGGATTGGAAGCTGCCTTAAAATTTCAATATAATACTGCTATCTTATATTAAATGCATGTATCACTAAATAAATGTATGTCAACCATAATCTGTGAAGTTATAACAGACTATATTTTTATGCTAACTGACCCTGACAGTCCTCTGGCTCGTCTACACAGATAACTCCACTGACCACATCAGAGTTTTGGAACTGTTATTCACATCAGATATTACCTGCACAGGCATGCAGATGTACACATGCAGGCAATTATACACTAATTCCAAATGTCAAAATAATACATAGACACTGAGATTAACACGTGACACAAATTATGGTCTGTATGAAGAGAGGATGTATATGTAATCTCCAATCGCTCACAAAGGGACTTGTGTGACTG
Organism: Monopterus albus; assembly: GCF_001952655.1. Lineage (NCBI taxonomy): Eukaryota > Metazoa > Chordata > Actinopteri > Synbranchiformes > Synbranchidae > Monopterus > Monopterus albus. Next base: position 319,830 of record NW_018128026.1, on the reverse strand, counting down.
ACAATTCTCTTTAGGCTCTTTCCAGCCAGCAGATGCTAAAACTTCAAATTTCGAAAAAGGCGGTGTTGTTCAGCAAATTACTGCAATAAAAATTTAAGCAAGACAAACCAGAACTATTTGTGCACTTTTGTGGAGGAAGTGCTGTGGGTTGTAGGGGATTGAATAAATGTATTTTTAATTGGTGGGACTGAATTCTTCAGAGTGCACTGTAAGGACATCTGTTACAGAAACATCTGTTGAATACAACAGAAAAAAAACCAGACTGTTAAAAGGAGTTTTCCCCTAGTTTTTCTGTGACTTTGGTATTCACATTGTCCTGCCCTCACACATATTTCTGCTGACATTTTCAAATTTCCAAAGTCAACTCTAAACAGCCTCTGTCCCTTTTCTGAGATAATCATGTTCATTGTCTTATCTATTCATTTGCAGCTCTTTGAGCTGCTCAGTCAGTCCCAATGAGGTGAAATTCGCCTTGCTGACAAGATGGTGTTGAGATAATCACAACAAGGACCTGCCACGACCGTCTTTCTAACTAGGATTCTGTCTGTGGCTGTGGTGCGTTGCATTATCACCAAATGGAAACGTGACTGTAGAAAGAGGAAACAGTGATAGAGAGCTCTTCAGCAGTCGTGGCTTCAGTGACCCTTAAATAAATAAGAAATGTTAACTCTTTTTGTTTCTTAAGCTATTTTTATTGTTGAACTGGGAAATTACAACCTTCAGTTGTATTGTGTGTAGGAATTCAATCGTAAATGAGATTCTGCAAACTAAGAAACATTGTTAGGTCACTTTCATTGGAAGCAATGAAACCAAAACTGATATTTTTAGACAGTTCTAAAGCTTCTGGATTAAACTGAAGGTAGACCATATGTCTATGCACTGTAATGTATGCAACACATAATTTTATTTTTTTATTTGTTCAGACAACTGTGTTTCCCGAAAGGGACTGGGTGTAGAAAAACACCTGAAAGTATTTAGCACATTGTGGGACATTAAAGCAGGTTTTGGAGTGTGTTTAATGGTGTAATGAGAAAGGTTTTTCAGCACCACATGGGAGGAATCTCTGGTCAGATATCTCATAAAATAATATGAGCAGCTGTGCTCTGGGATCGTATAAACTCAGTATAAACACACAAAGCACACACACACTTACGGGTACAGGCCATGGAGGCGGGGTCCCCCTCAGCACGGAAGTAGTTTTTCTCACAGCCACAATGCAACGACCCTTCATAGTGAGAGAAGCTGTGAGGTGGACACTTTGAACACTCCATGTTCCCAAGCATAGACTTGTAGAAGCCTGCCCTACACACTGGAGACAAAAGAACACATCCATGAGCATCATGCTGAACCAGCATATCAACAGCTATCTAATAGCTACATTTTTCTTCAGAGCACCTGCAACAAGAGCAAGTAAGAAATGAAAGATGGAGAGCAAATGTGTACTCACACACACACACACACACACCCAAACTGCAAGAATAGGTCTGAATGTAAATCTGCTGTTAATACAACAAGAATTCATTGACTGCTAGTAAAAAATGATAATTCTCTGGAATGTCTTTGTCTCTATTTCTCTCTCTGTTCATCTTTCAGAAGGCACAATGTGAATAATGCAAACTGTCCCCTCAGATAAAAGGGCTGCTCTCTTTAAAGATCTGTGGTATTAAATCTGCACTCAGCAGCTCTTTTAACTCCTACTCGCCACAAATCTGGTGCAATCTGTGCAAATAGGGTGACACTACACCTGTGTGAAGTGATGCTATTGTATGTGTATGTATTTGTGTTTCTGAGTAGGAAAGAAAATCACAAGGAAGGGATCACTGAAAAAATTCTCTTTATCTTTTATCTTATCAGGACTTCATGATCAGTTACAAAGCATTTAAGCCTACAAAAGCCACTCCCATTAGAGTGAATTTTATTGGTCACAGACAGTAAGGTTTAAGACCAGCAGTACTGTGCTTTCAAACAGGTATCCCTAATAAAATACATAGCAACTGCAAATTAAAAAAAACAGGTCACAGGATTAAAGCAACACTCTGTTAAGTATTTTACACATATGGCAACAATTTAGGGCCTTTAAAACGTTTGTGTGTTAGAAACCCAATTTAAAACCACTTGGTTAAACTTCTTCCACTTCAAATTAAAGGCTTCGCAGACACAGGCAGATTAGTGTTGATTAATTGGTCAATAACCAATTAACTAATGACCTGAAATTAAATCATAGAAGGATGTGGAAGACACTAATTGAACAGGGTTGAATTTTATTAAATTGCAATGAGAGAACTTTTAAAGTAATCTGACACTATTACACGGACACTCATTCAAACAGGCTTGTTCCTTCTCTCTCTCCCATTCACACACACACACAGTTTAAAAAAATAGCTAGCAGCAACAGCAGCGAGCCAGCAGAATGTGAGGGCTCAGCAGAACAGGTCTGACAGATCCCGGTGCTAGACAACATGTTACGGCAAAAGACAACACTGCTGATACTGCTGCCATATCCATCACTGACACTGGCACACCAAGGACCTCACGCTGCACTAAATACTCACCTGCCTCCTATCTACGTTGTGTACTGTATGCGTGCATGCATGTGTGTGTGTGTGTGTGTGTGTGTGAGTGTGTATGAGAATGTGAAGCGGGCTTAAACATCCCTATCATGATCCTACTGATAGAATGACAACCCAATCTCTCGCTGACACACACAAAACAGACCACCTGGATTGGAGGACACACCAGGAAATATGACCTGACAGCCAGTTCCCCCAGCCAATCAGGCAATAGAAGCAGTGAGATATCTGCTGTGTCAGCAGAAGTGCATAAGTAACATGAAACAGAAGTGTGGATAAAACAGACAGAAGTTAAGATGAATTGGCCTCATTGCAGCAGACGACTGAGCCTTTTTCGAGTAACACCACACAAAGATGCCTTCACTGTGCTCACTGGATACTGGGCTCAAGTCCAACTGGATCTGTTTCCATTTAGCTACCATATGTACTGACGTCTGGCACTGGTTTCATTTAGGATTAGAAACTAATCAGTTATAGAAGATATGTATATTTGCAGGAGACTGATAATTTTGGTTTTTATATCCAGGTGTCACAGAAGTTTTGCTTGTCAGAGATATAAAACAGACAAGGTTCATTTATCTAAAGGTTTAAAACTGTAGGACCCAATCTGCCTGTGGCTCTCAGTCCCTGGTTCCTATTAAAGACATACTACAAATGGGTCACACATACAGTATATACACTCACCAGCCACTTTATTATGTACACCTGTACAATTGTATGTAATTCAATGCGACACTTCCACCTTAACAGGTGGTGTTGCACTGGACATTATATTAAAAGTGTCTCTATATCATACATCATAAATACTTGTTAGAAAAGCCACATCAGTAGATATTGCTTAAAGCATGGCCCACTGCTATGCAACTGGATGAACTGAGCATTTTACTACACTTGGATAAATGACTCTGGCAAGACAAAACTTCACAAAACGAGAAAAACTGCCTCATTTCCACTTGAAAGTTAAAAATATCTGTGGACTTTTCAGCACATAACACAGCCACTTCAAACTTCTTAGACACAAAGTGAAGGTCATAAATTTCCAGTGAAAGAATTAATAATCAGAGCTGTATTTACAGTGTGAGTTTTTCATTAGAGAGTACAGTGATATGTTGTATTTTCTTGACCGCGGCCCTAAAAATATTTTTATAACAGTTGGAAAAAGATAATAAAGGTCCCTGTGAGTCTGCTGGGATAAAAAGCAGCTCTGACAGAGTCTGATGGTAAAATCAGATTTGGCTCACAGGAGGTTAACTCCTCATCTAGGGGAGCACTGGGATGTGTTACACTGACATTCACTAGAAGTGTGTGCAAGAGCATGTGTGGATAGTATATCATGTGTAGTAGTATCTGTGTGTGTGTGTGTGCACGTGCACGCATCTGGCCCCAGAGGGGAAACACAGCACCTCTTCAGATGACAGAGTTTGTGTGATTAATTAAAAGGTGTGTGTGTGTGTGTGTGTGTGTGTGTGTGAAAAATCACAGACACCAGCACATTCACAAGAGCCTCACTGCCTTGGCACATAGAGAGAAAATTAAATATCTGAAGAGAAAAATATGAAGGTTATCCCTCATGAATCATCCTTTATTTATTTTTCAGTCAATAACAGCAGCAAGAAACAGCATGTGAGGACTGTATCACTGTCGCAGTACGTACCCCTTTGTGATGCATACACACAGATATGAAATTAAGTTGAAATTTGTGCAAATACTGACACATTCATGGTAATTTAACATAATTTCTTGCCGCTTTCTGCATCATGACAGCTGAAACACAATCTCTTCATTCAGTTTTAAAGAGCAGTGTGCGCTAACAATTACAGTACACACACACACACACACGTGCACAAGGACATGTACACATATACAACTGCAGCAGCTACATGATATGGTGGCTGTAAAATAACTAGGGCAGTGATTTACTCAATCAATAGTCTCGGTCACAAGACACCGTCATCAATAATTAACATGACTATTGACTGGTCTAGTGGTCCAGCGTAGATTATAGTGCAAATTTGTGATTCTAAAGCAAAGATGTTTCACAATTTGATGAGTCAAATGAAACCTGGAATTTGAATGTGACTGGTAGATACAGCTTTGTCACATGCAATGATGGACATACAGTATATTAGTATTTATAATATGCTGTAATTATCTGAAAGACATCATCACACTACACTTAGCGTGTTATTTCTCACTTGACCCCTGAATTCACTCATCATTTATCATTTGTACCGTATCACCGAAAAAGTGGGAAAGTACCTCTGCCCTTGACCCCTATATACGTGTCTGCCTGACCCAAAGCTTCAGCCTTGCACGTTCTTTCTCTCTGAGTCACATAAAGTCAAGCACACTTCCATGGTTCAGTCTTGCTACAAACAGAGCCAAAACAAAGTGCAGACCCAACAACTGATTTCCTGTCTCCATACCACCTCCGCTTTTCTTTTTTAAATCTGACAAGATCGCAATTACTTTCACTCCCTCTCTCCTCCCCTTCCATCGCCCTCCTTCTCCACCTCCCTTCATCATGCCCTCCCACCTTCAGTTCTTTTCTGTGGCTTTCCCTGCTTTTCAGCTGCTCCATCCTTCTTTTGTTAATTGGAACAGCTCTCTTTGAAATGGAAAAGTTATTTACTTTGACAGCTTAGGCATTTGGCTGGCGGTCTTATCCGGAGCCACTTGTAAGGTTACTGGAAACATGGCAACAGTAAACATCTTGCCCCCTGCCATGAAATCTCCCTATGGGCCAACAAGTAACAAGAAAAAAAAAAGTCCCAGTCTTTGATGAAACTGTCATGTTTTTTTGGTGGAAATATTTCCTTTGTCTAATAATTATGTCTTGTATAAAAGTTTTGTGGAAAAACTGTTGACAAAAGAGAAAAATATACAAAATTGCACCATCTAAACAATTCAATTATATAGATTTTATTACAACAAAGTCTCACAGCAAAATGGATAATAGTTACATTGGTCCGCAGCACGAAACATACTAGTCTCACAATAAGGCCTTGAAAACTGTGAAATGGCAACAAAAACAAAAAGCACTGGCTGAAATTCCTTATATATGGTTAAGTGGTTAAGGTTAGAGTACAATAAAACCCGGGTTTGGTTAAAACACTCTCAACTATAAAGTACGACATTGCACACAGGACACGATCTCTGGTTGTGTGCCTAAAAGTCAGGTGTTTTTTGGACCCATCCATCAACCCCCAAACACCACCTTCCTAATGTTTTTAACATTCTATAGGGCTAAACCGTTTACCCTCCAGTCTAGATGGTGGTGGTAATGCACCATGTCACTGTTTGCCAACTGCCATAAAACACCAAGAAGAAGAACACAAAGAAGGACACTGGGCTGCACATTAGTTTTGCAGCCCTTAATGTGACACTACTACATTTTACGCTGTGGACCAGTGTAGCTGTTCTACATTTTCATGAGAGACTGCACTGCTTATTTCCATCAATTAAATATTGTCATCTGAATGATATAACACCGAGATAACCATAATAACAAACGTGCATGTCATGGAAAGGCACATTCTAATAGTCAAGGCCCTAATTCAGGACTATATTACTCTTACATGCAAAGTGACACAGACATTCATTATGGAGAATTACAATCAATTTCTTGAACCTAATATGTCTGTAACCCAATAAAACGAACCAATTGTTGTCACAAATATAAATGAAAGCAATCATCAGAACTGATAGGTTGTGTCTTGGGCCAAACTGATGCACATTCGATTTCTCTTCTCTTCAATTATTGTGTCATTTGCCATGATAATCACATTGGAAACATACTGGAGATTATTCATGAGTCAGTATGGAAGACCATGTGCTTTTCCCTTCCACTCTGAGCAGTGATTCTGTACATGTGTAAGCCTCCAAAGCCTCCAGAGGCAGTATCCATCAACTGGAGGACACATTAACGGTCCAGACTAAAAAATTTAAGGTAATTCAGTTTTGGCGACTGTGACGAGAGCTGCCAGAGCTAATCAAAATACAACAAAGGACTGTAAATGGCCCTCAGCTTTTTAGGTCATAATTGCTGATGAGTTTACATTGTGGTCGCTTCAGTCCTGTGCTGGCACCGCATAAGTTGGACCAAAGATCAGGTGGGTTTTAGCAGCAGCATTTAGTGGTTTCTTTGTTGATTTGTTAGACATCTGTATGTCTGTATAGTTTGCAGTAATTACCTAAATTCTTCACTTCCAGCTGGAATATGGTGAAATGGGCAATGGGTTAAATGATAAAGGAGAGAAAGGAGACTGTAATCTAAGTGAAATGTTTGCAGTGTTTCACATAATGAACTCATTACTGACATTTAAAAATGGAATTGCATATTTTTATTTATTTATTTTGCCTGTTGTGAAAATATTGTTGTGAATGCATACAGAGATTTTCCTATTTTTATTACAAGAAATCCAAATCTGTGTAAGGACATGAATGACTAAACAAATGGGCATGACTGATTTGATTCATTCTCACAGTTTTATTTTAATGGAGTTCAAACTTGTCACAAATATTCATCAGTAAACCTTCTATGTGGTAGGACAACTAGCAGCTCTGTTCATCTAGCTGTCACAGAGCTGCCATTGGAAAAAAATGGGCCACTAGATCAACGTCTGACCCTCAGTTTCAGTTTTAAAATCACCTTGATCTCATGAGCTGCATTTTCAGCAGCCATAGAAATGAAGCACTCGGGTTCATCAGCTGAGCAGTCAAGGGCCAGATTGGAATTTGTGATGCTAACTGGAAGCTAATGGCCTGGAGAGACCTCGCTATTCAAATGTGTTTATCTATACACACCCAAAGAGACTACTGCCTAGATATATTGTGTGTGTGTGTGAATCAGAGTTCAGAATACTAATCATTATACCACACAACCACTAGCGCTTTCTGCCTATGTGAAAGGAAGCTACCGTGTGTGTGTGAGTGCTTGTACAAACTGACTCAGTAAAGCTTAATTAAGTGATCTGATCCAACACTGATTTGCATAATAAAGCAGCCTGATGAGGATGGTGAGATGAGAATGAAAGGAAGTAGAGGAAGTTGAAGGGAGGTAGAGAAGGGGGATGCGGTGAGGTGAAAGAAAGGAGGAGGTGCAAGGTGAACAAGGTGGACGTCAGTGGTATTGTGGCAGACAGGAAAAGGGACAGGAAAGTAGAAACGCCTCTACCACACAAGCACATTATCACACCAGATCAAATACTGTCAGTTATTAAACCCTAAGCAACCAGTGATATTAGGTCTGCGTGTAAAATTATACTTCTTTCGCACTATATTTTCCAAAAACACGCTGATTCACTATAATTACTGTTTAAAATAAAACGTGATTATTTCCAGTAGGTGAAGATTATAATGATTAATGTTTTGTAATTATCAAACATGAAGCATAGCCAAAGTGTGTTGACTACACTAAATTATATTTTAATAGCAGAAAATATTGGCCTCCTTGTGTCAACAACAGTGAATATTAAAAAGGGGGGTATGAACTCTTTGTTTCCTCCCTCTTTTTTTGTTACATTCACAAAAGCTCATTTCAAGGGAAATTTTGCAGATCAACACATCAGATGCCTACTGGAATGTACATGTTTGCTCAGTTGCTGCACTGTGGCATCACCTTTAGGATCATGAGATATCTAAGATGCAAATTTATGGGATACTTTCACAAACAATCATGAAAACATCTGATTTGTTCTTTATATACAATATAAAGTTTTATGTGCCTATTAGATAATGACAATATGGAGGGATACCACATGTGGCGTCTTTTCCTAAAACGAAATAAACGGAGCATGAAAGAGAAATGGCAATTTTGTGAAACTGCAAGTGTGTGTGTCTTTGTGTGTGCAAATCTGTAGTTGTGTGAAGGACAATTAACTGGGGCAAAACAGGGCAAGTACTGTACAAGCTCATACACACACACACACAGACACACACACACACACACACACACAGAAATGGATCAACTCCCTGCTGTATCTGTCAAGGATGCAATAACTGTTTTCACCATCCTCACACTCCAGAGATTAGCCAGGGCAGTAAGAAAATCCAGGGCAACCAACACACCACCACAACATAGGCACACATACACACACTGAGAGGTGATGTTAATGTCACTGCTATAGATGAGGACTTTAAAGCACTCATAAACACTTTCATCAAATTCTTATTCATCTGGCCTTATTCCATGTCTGTCCAAGTTACATTCTGATTAATCTGTGTCCCTAAACTGTGTGTGTGTGTAATAAACAGACAGATGGATGAGAGGAGATAAAGAGACTGAGACACAATGAGAGCAAGAAGGAGTCGTTCTCTCTTACACACACACACATGCACAGTGCATCCACAGTATGAGCACATTCCCACACACAAACAACAACCATACACACACCAATAATAACCCTATTAGACTGAACCCATGACACACATTATGACTACCACCGCTTACATAATCACAGACCTAACACACTAGTATGTGTGTATTTATTGGTGGGTGTATACAGGCATTATGAAGATGACGATGGCCTCTTACTGCCTTCTGACTTGCCCAAACACAATCATACTCCACTCCATGGAAACACACACACTGCACAACTGTAAACCCAGATAACCAGCCATTTACAGAAAACACACATTCACACAAACACACTAGCTTTTGTCATCTTGGTGACTAAACTGGCCACACCACTGTACCATATTCCTCTGTGTAACAGTGGTAGCCAGTCACAACCATGTTGCCATGTTCATGCTGATATATGGAACTTGAGGGATGTGAATCCTCTCTGCTGCTTCTCTCTGTTGTCTGCATACTTACTGCTGCTAGGTGCACAAATATTTGAAGACTAATATCTCTATCTTCTTTTCAGCCACTGCTCTATGTTTTCTAACTTCACCGTTCATGTAAACTGAGTCAGACACAGTCAAATCACATTCCGTATTGACTGATGTAGAGTATTATGAGAAAAATATTACGTCAGTGTTGCAGCCTGACTCTGACTGGTTAAATGAATAGTTATATAATAAATGGGCAGATGTATGGATGGGAAAGCTACAAGGTACAAACAAGAGGGCGAAGAAAGAATGAGGGGAAACATTTGGAAAAATGGGAGGGGGCAGTAAAAAGGTGCAAGAGTTCAAGTTAGTTACACCAATTTTATACGCATTTTTCAACATCAAGTAAATACACGTGTGTATGTTTGTGACACCAGAGCAGTTTTATTGAGCAGTGCCAGAGAGGACACACACACTACTTCAAGAGAAAATAGGTCATCTACAATGCTGCTGGACACACACACACACACACACACACACACACACACAGTGATGGTGACCCACCTCACTCAGTTTGCTCAGTCACCAACACTTAAAATTGATGGTGAGCACTTTTACAATAACACAAGACAGCACACACACTATTCTAAAATTCTGATATCACAGATATAATGCACACATAATTTATTCTAAAACTGATAAACTGATGAACACATTTCACTTTTGATGAGATGAAAATACTGTACATTCCAAGTATTTTCAATTTATAATCATGGTTGACTGTATTGCATTTTAGTGATGATGTAATTGCTAGCTTACCAATCTTTACCATATAGATTTCCTGTATTATATCTTGTATTTGACTCCAACTAGAGTCCATTTTCTTTCAGGGTGCGTTGTGAGGTACTTAATGTTTCATGCTGTGCTTATGAGAGATCTTATGACCTGTTTTATGAATGTATGGCAAATTTTATGGTGTAGTGTTTGTTAAATGTTTTGTAATATTTGCTTAAAAATGCTATATAAATAAAGCAGCTTTGTTTTCTTGCTTTATCGTATTTTAAATGAATAGGCATTCATGTGGTTGCTGACACTGAACCTTAGTCGAGGGGAAACTACTTTGCCTGCTGAGGTCTGGGTGGAGAACTGCAGTAAAGCCCAGTAGGGAAGATCACTTTCACTGCTGGAGCACCTGAGGACAGCTGAAGGACGCACACATACATAAACACACACATATATGCATACGAAGACAGACACCTACACACAAGCCTCAGAGCTTGACTGCTGCCATATGCTAAAGAGCGCCCAGGCTACTCTCACTTCAGACAACATGACATTCTGGCTTTCATATTGCCCACAGTGTTATTCTCACTGGAACCTGTATAACCCAGATCAGTTAATGAATGCAGCTGAACTGAATGCTAATATAAAACAGAAAGATTCCTACAATTAAACTACATTATTAAAAGCATGATCAGCAAGACCAGTAATGGTTGAACCCCCCCTAGTTTTTTTACAGCGATTGGTAGTTTATGGAAGAAGCTCCTATCTCTTCTTCAACATTTAGCTACATTGTTATGCTGCTTTAGTTTCATAATATCAGTTCTTCTATTTTTGGTTAGATTCCAGTAAGAACATGATCATTTGTCACTGAGTGTTGGTGAGCTACTGCAGAGCGTTTCCCTCCCTTGAATCTAATGCATGCTGGGACAGTGTCCAATCACAGGTCTCTCTGGAAAGGGTTAGAGGAAAAATCAGGAATTCATAACTGAACTTCTTCATTCACGATCCTCTCAGGGCTGGTATGCACTGCTCTGCTGAAATAACAAAATAGAGTCTCCTCAGCCAGCAGTGCATTGTGAGGTTATGGTAGTGCCAAACTGCCATGTAAGTGTGTGTTTGACATGCATTCGAGTGTATCCAAAAAAGTGTGTGTGTGTGTGTGTGTGTGCAGGAAGATTCCTAGGGCAGGTGTCTCAGCAGTGGCTGGGGCAGAGCAGCACTAAATCACTCCTTAACTGACACACCTCACCACAGGGTGTCCCGCCATGTGTTACTGCTGAGACAGCAAAAGAGGGAACGAAAAAGACACAAGGGTAGTGGTTATGGGGTCAGAGAGAGAGAGAGAGAAACAGGGATAAACCTCTCTATAAATCAGAATCTTATGGGGTGTCATGCATGTGCATGAGAGAGAATGTAGGTAAATATGGCATATACATGCTATGCCCTTGGAAGTGTGCGTTGTGTTTGTTACTCTATCCATGCATGTACTCATTTTAGCCACTGTTACTCTAAAAGTGTGTGTATGTGTGTGTGTGTGTGTGTGTGTGTGAGAGAGAGAGAGAGTGACAGACCAGCGCAGGTGAACTACAGACAGAGCCAGACATCCTGGCACGATCCATGTACACTTCAAGATTCTCGCCTTACCCCCTCCCCCTGCTCCCCTCCCCAGCTCTCCTCTGGCTCCTCCACTCCCTTTCCCATCATCCTCAGCTGCTGCAGCGTATGCCACACACATCACATACATACAGAAGGGTGCAAACAACTATGATAGGTAAAGTGGCATTCTTTTCTTACCTTGAATGTTTAATGACTCATTGTGTTTCACAAGCATGTCATCACATGATATATACATGTGATCACAGAAACACACCAGCCACGTACACACACTATACTGTGCATATACATAGGCGGCGAATCCTGCTGAGTGTGTATACAACCTGTGTGCTTGGTGTGAGTGCGGTAATGAGTCATCACTGATGACACAAGCATGGATAGTGTTCACATGAGCCATTTAAAACAAGCATCCTGTATTAATATTAGTACATACACACACGCTGTGTTTTCATTCCTTGTGGGGACTTTACATTGACTTACATTCATTTCCTGTAGATTTATCCGAACCTTAACCATAACCACTATTTGCCTAATACCTAACCCTGACCCTAACCTCATTCTAACCCTAAACCATGTTGCTAACCTAAAATTCAGTGATTTCCTTGTGGGGACTAGAAGCTAGTCCCCACAAGGATGGCCGAGTCACCTCAGTGTTAGTGTGTTAACAGGTTTCAGTCCTCATGATGCAAGTAATACAAAGGCACCTACACACACACTTCCACAGAAATAACACAGATACTGCAGATATACTTTAAAGCACAGTGAAACAACCCGCTAGAGACCAATTAAAAAAAATACAAAGAATAAATAAGAAGAAAAAATTCAGACAAGACACATTCCTGAGCAATTCATAAAATATTTTTTAAAAACTACATTGTACATACCATAGAGTTAGCACATTCCTTGGCAGCATCTGAGCACCATGGGAATTGTGGATCAACTTAGCAATGTAGTGCTACAGATTAGCATAGTGTTTCTGTATTTTAGCTTTACATTAGGAAGAAGGGGTATGATAACATAACAAAAATGTATATCAAAGTCAGAGGGTGTGTAAATAAATAAATAAATAAAACTGAACTACCTGAAACAACATTGCAAATAGATGCAAACAGATATAAATAATTTCCATTAGGGTTAGCATCTGGAATCCCTATGAATTCATACAAAATGCAACAACCAAACTCTAATCCGAATCCCTAACCCTGTCACACTCATGAATTTTCTTTGCTCATGAATAACTCAGCTTTTCAAAACTTTCACTTCTGTGACAGTGTGCCCCAGGAGTCCCGTGGAGCGGGTGCATGCTAATGGCAGGGTTAAGAGACTTGGAGAAGTTCAGCAGAAGTGTATTTTCAGTGTGGCATCCTGCAGAACCAAGGTTAGTGGGAGTCCCGGCTCATCAGAAAAGAAAACAAAATTTAAATAACCAGATTGTAGTCACCACCTTCCCATAGCAAGACTTATAGGCTTCACTGGACTTGATGTTCTGTGCAAATACATGATGCTCTGGTCTCAATCTTATATGGTCTCACACACACACATACACACCCAAGCCATGCCCAAACTGATATACTGAAGTGCACATATTAAGAGCTGTTCACCTCATACATTGTCTTGTCTCTTATTATTATTCTTGGACCTTTTAAAACAGGATGTGTGTGTCTTCTATCATAACATTAACTACAGCTAGTCTTACTGATGGAACAATTATTTCCTAAAGACTGAGGCAGCATAACAAACCTAGTTAAAAACACTTTCAGTGCCTCTGAGCCATGCCAACATTGACATACATGTACTGTACATGTACACACACACACATAAATGTTCTCGTTCCTTGTGGGGACTTTACACTGACTTACATTCATTTCCTGGAGATTTAACCTAATCTAAACCATAACCACCGATCCAGCCCTGATTTTTGGAAGGCCAAGTCCCTTCAGTGTAAGACTGTAAACAGGTTTTAGTCCCCACAATGTGAGTAATACCAGGCATGCACACACACACATAAACATATCTGACTATCAATCAAAGAAGCACTTTTTTGGTGCTGCCAAACCTAAATTTGACTTACATCATCAAGCTGATATTGGCTTTAAAATAGAAATGAGACACTGACCAATCTGTGTCTTCCACAGCTTCATCTCTGACAGGAAAAATCCCCTTTCTTTCTCCCATCACTTGTTAACTTTACAGTTTTTACAATTAACATTAATTAGCAGTAAGATGACAAAAGCAAGAACAGCACTCAGTGCTGTCATTCATCAAGGGAGAAAGTGGACATTGACCATAGGAATGCTAAATAATCCTATAAAGAATGGGCTGCCACGCTACATTTAAGCTCAAACTACAATTAGAATGTTGTTGTCTATTATTTTAGCAGTAAGCAGCATTATTAAGGAGCCAATTATATTGTTTCTTTCTATTTGAGAAATGATTAGCTATTAGTGTAATGACGAATATTTGGAAAAAAAAAACAAAGCTGGATGCACAGTCTCTCATTTTCTGTCTCTCTCTCTCTCTCTCTCTCTCTTTCACACACACATGCACTGGTGTCCCGCTTAATTCTGGGGCCAGTGACAGGCTGAAAGGCGAGAGTGATGGATGGGTAGGGTTTAATCACCTATAATCAGCTCTGTCCTTGAATATTGATGAACAGCCTCTTATACTCACACAGAATGCAGACAGAGAGAGGGAAGCCTTGAGAAAAGATGTGTGCCACATACTCTTTGCTGAATTCATAAGTAGTGGCAGATGCCATTCCTCCTACTCTTCTTTCAGTCCATACATCGACTTAGTCAATGCAGCACATTCCCTTGCTACAAGCTAGTGGCTGCTGTGTTTTTCTCTTTGACACACACATCCTCATTGTGTCTTTACCATATAACTAAATAAAGTGATGATAGATGAGGTCTTCATTTAGCTCAGCAAATGTTACAAGGAAGTGTTTTCTGACTGCTATTTTATATTTTACATGTAAGCATGCTAAAGGCCTGGTTAGCAGCGTTACAACCATCACTAGTTTGGCTACGTCCACCACTGCACTGCCGGATAAACAAAGGATATTACAGTACATCGTACACTCTCATCAGACAACTGAGATACTGGCACATGCTCATGTGACAAGCCAAAAGCTCAGTTTTCCCTGCCTGGCTGTCAAAACTGAAAATGAAGTTTCTAAAAATCTTCACCATGGACAGAATTTTCCACAATCTCCATGTCAATGACTTTTGCATGTGGATAACGGCCTAAACACAAAGAAAGATATGTTTTAAAAAATATCCATGTAAATGTGTAGTTTCACCATCATGTTTATATTACCTGAAAGCAGCATTAGCCCCAAGTCTGGCCTCATAACCCCTAACACTCTGCTTGGCTTGGTTGACAGGCACCTGAAGTACTGTGCTGTTAAGGAGGCCCAAGACTGAAGCATGGGGGGGCCTGATGGGGTGGCTGAACCCCAGGACAATGCCATTACAGTGGGGACGAGGACTGCATCAATGACCTGAGGAAGTCATGGGGCCAACTGGAATGTTCTCCCACTGAGTGCACACATGGTATTTCACTCAAGCACCCAGAGCAGTCCATCATTAAAAAGAAACCTGTTGGAGGGTTCTCACTGCAGGCAGATGCAGTACATACTTTAACATATTCACAAAATATGAAGGCTATAGTATTTATAGACTCTCTTTTGAGTTCATCAAGCATGTGCCTCCACACCTGGCCTTGATCTCTTTTTAGAAAAATGATTTATTTGGTGTATAAACTTTGCATGATGTTCCTAAGCTTCACTTTAAAATAACAAAAAAAGTTGAATATGCAAATATACATTATAGTAGCTAAAAACATTTTGATGTTTTTACTATACTTGTACAAACCAGCTAATTGATCTTAGAGTCTCCATTTCCCCACACGGACTACAGCCATTTGTGTCAGTGCCCTCGCAAAAGGGGAACCATAGGCTCCCTGCAGCCTCATGTGACCCTAAAATTTTAGACCTCAAAGGAGCCACCAGGAGCATGTTAGTCCAACAGGCAACAGGTTATAAGATACCAATAGCTGCATAACCCTTGGTCATAACATTTTCAAGGATTTGATGTAATTTGGACTGCCTGATTGCCTTGAAGGTAAGCAGTCAGGACAGTTTGAAGGTTTCTGCCATACTGCACCTGTAATATCCTTTTTCAAAATACCTCAGCCAAAAAGACGAGAATATAATCTACTTTCATATAAACCTTTGTAGTACAAATAGTCCCTGAAGGTTTGCTGTGCTAGAGTTCCCTGTATTTTTTTATATCAGTAATTTCTAATCTCAAGTCACTGCATCATACAGATAAAGTACATTTGGTCTCGTTCATTCCCAAAAGGCAGTCACTAAAGATGGACTCAGTTTTTACTTATGTTCTGAAATATCAAACAAACTAGAGGAAATATGTCAAAAACATATGGTATTTAAGAAAATATTATCAATGTTAACCAGATGTTTAAAATGTTGTGCAGTTAACTGAAAGTGATGTGGTACTGTATGTTCTATCCAACTCCACAGGATTCTTCATCTTTCCCATGCACTAGAAGTATCTCCTGTGCCAGTAAAACCCTTCTTCTCCTCATTCCTTATTGTTTATATAGGCCCATAAAGAGCCCAGGCCAAATTAATGAGACCACAGAGATGGTGATGGAGAAGTGGGGGGATAAAGGAATGAAAAGATGAAGGGAGTGATAGATGGCATCATTATAACACAGTACATCTCACTTAACAGAACTGTTGGCTTTGGAAGTCACATGTTTTAGCCTGTGCCAATTCCAGTCTGGCCTTGCTTGAATGTACAAACATACACACGTATATACAAAAACAAAGTAGATTGGTGAACAAATGTCTTTGAAACACCACATTCAAACACATAGGGGTGGGGGGGTTCCAATCCCAGCTGACAATGGGTGAGAAGTGGGGTACACCTTGGACAGGTCGACAGCCTATCACAGGGCTGACACACAGAGACAGACAACCACATGCACTCACACTCACTCACAACCTAAGCTGCATATCTTTGGACTGTGGGAAGGAGCCGAAGTAGCCGAAGAGAACCCACACAGGCACCGGGAGAAGATGCATTCATTGTAGGGACTTCACATTGACTTACACTCATTTCTTGGGCACCTACACTTAACTTAACCATAACCTGGCCATTAATCTAACACCTAACCTCACCCAAACCTTAAAAACCAAGTCCTCACCCTAAATCCCCCCAAATCCAACTCTTTAAAAGAGAAAGGCAGAAAGTGTTACCAGATTTCATGTCCCTGCAGTGTAATACTGGGTACACACACACACACATACACCATCATACTTAGCTCAAGCGCAGCTATAAGAAATGAAGATAAAGCCTGTTCCCTCTCCACCTGGGGACAATTTACTGAGTACTTCTTTGCTGTTCCCTCCACAAGTGTATTTTTGTCAAGATGGAGATGCAAAAGTGAGAGAGAAAGAGAGAGAGAGAGAGAGAGAGAGAGAGAGAGGTGACTCATTGTATCAGAATTTAATGACACTGAAAATGATCTTCAGAATAAAATAAATAATACTAAGGTTGAAGAACAGAGAAAAACAACCCATACACAGAGATGTGCAGACATCTGGGGGGAGATTGACAGACTATGTGAAAGATGTTCGCTTCATTATTAAAAGGTGTGTGCACTAGTGGTTAATGTATGGCATTGTAATTAACACCTTATTTTGTTGATAATGAGATGCAGTCTATCACCGAACAAGCAGTCATGTCTGTATCTCCCACACTTTTCCTCTCTGAACCTTTAAATTTCTGCCTGTGTGTTGAGGGTGTGTATGTCACTCAGCAGGATATTAGCATGGTAAGTACATGCAGATGGCAGTCACAGCCAGTAACCTTTCAGGAGCTATTTACATGTAAATTGATGGATTAATTGGCTAAAGCTCATTAGAGTTGGGGTCTCATCAATACCATACACCTCAATTACCCCTGACATTGAGCTGTCATCCTCAGCACACACCCCACAGACACATAAAAGAGCCGGTGGTGCACATGAGGCCTCTTGACTGGTTGCTCCAGATCCGCCAGCAAATTCATCATTTTCTACATATAAATGTGATTTGACCTTTTTAAAGTAACTGCCACATCACTTGGTTATTCTATTTTACACAAGCACAACTGAGACACAGTTTAGTTTGTACTGAATACCAGTATCCATTCACTAATACTTTTCATTAAATGTTCATACCGGCATTTACCAGTTCTTCCCTGAGACTAAGAAAACTTTGCAATGGGACTGAGATCAGGGGAAACTAAAATCCTCTTGTAGAATCAGACTGAAACATCACACTCTATTCAGATTAAACCTGACTGCATTCCTGTGTTTGTACTGTGTAACAGTTATATAAGAACAGCATTGCATCATTCTGAAGTGGAAGACAGAATCTGATATTCAGGTTTTTGTTAAAGGTCAGTATCAGCTACCACACATCAATACTGTATAGCTGTTTGCACCAATGGCAACACACAGCCAGCCAGGGAAACAAGTAGTCACACCGGAGGTCTTGTATAATCAGTGGGATTTCTCTAACATTCCCCGAGGCTTTGCACTTTGGCATTGCCTCCAGGTTCTGACACTGAACACTTAATAGCAAAAGACTAGTGGAGCAGAAGAAATTGAAGAAGAAGAAAAAAAAAAAGGGTTGGTTGTATCGTGAGACCTGGGCCATGCTATCCTCACCTTGACAAATGTCTGGTGCCATCCATTTGAACAGGGAGAGATGAAGGAAAATGAATTAGAGGAGGTGGGAAATCTGTGGATGATGAGTACAGTAATCTTGTTGGACACTGCTGTTTGCCATTTCTCTCCACTCATCTTCACACTGCTTCTAACCTTCCATGCATATTTTGTCTGTGTGTGTGTGACAGAGAGAGAGAGAGAGAGAGAGAGAGAGAGAGAGAGAGAGAAGGAATGTGTAAGTGTGTGTAATTTGTGAGAAAGGTCAGCGCTCATCTCCACAGTGTCCCTCAACCTTTAAAGGTTGGAGCTTTTGTCCTGGTTTAAGTGGCACTTTATTCCAGCCTCTGCAAGAGACTTGGACAGAGATAGTGGCTTCTAGCTTGAGGGCAGTAACATTAAACATTTTTGGCAACGCAAGCACTTGGTGGTGGTGGTACTGTTAAAGACAGTGCTAATAGAATAAATGGTGGGGCTAATGGAAAATAATGCTGGAAATTGGTTAAGGGACATAATAACCGGTGTATTTAATCAGAATGGTTCTTGACCTGATCAGTGAAGAACACAAAGATGGTAAAAACATGCTCACAGCTGCAGGTCTTTAAGATTCTAGCATCACAGTCTCCATGCTCAGTTGCTCTAGGCATGCTTTGTTATGTCTGGCATTCAGCGTGCAGGGGCAGCTAAAGGCCTGATCACTGAGGCCTGACCACCTTTAATCAGCACACACAAACTGACACACACTCATATGCATACAGAACAGCAGTACATATCTCACATGCAAATGACCAACTCCTGTTTTGCAGATGCACACATCCACACACAAATACTTGAAGACCCCCCCCAAAGGGCGTGTCATTCCAACTGACACTATTTCTAAGTCAACTACCAATGGTTGAAGGTAAAATGTCATCACTCCTCTTGCTTCTCATGGGTGGATAGGGGTGGATCGAGTGTGCAGTAAATGAGTGCAGGAACCTTTTCTTTTATCTCTATCATATGTGGAAGTAGGGCGAGTCAGAGATGCATGGAGTCTGATTCCATGGATCATTTCAGAAAGAGAGAACTGTCCAAGACATCAGTGACTCCTTCTACAGGGGCACAAACTTACAATAGGATGGGTTACTGTATTTTGTGTGTGTTCGTGAAAGCAGAGAGAGTCTCTCTCTCTCTCTCTCTCTCTCTCTCTCTCTGTCTGTGTGTGTGTGTGTGTGTCCATGTTTTATCAAGTGGAGTCCACTTACTTAACCATGGGATACTGCATAACTGGCCAAACTTACAAGGTGTTACCAGTTTTTGTGTACTTCCCAGTTATAAATCATACCATTGTACAGTATATTGATATCAACATGCGTCCTGGTTGGCAGGTCTGTGTGTATACATTTTAGAAACTCTGGAAAACAGTCCTGCTATGGTAAGCACTTCATCTTCCTCTCTCCACCTCTGCTGACTTCTGGTTTACTAATGACCTGTATAGATTGAAAAACATGTCTCTCACATTGTGCACTCATTCTCTCTATCCCACAGATCACAGGGGAGCTGTGATGCCTCACTTTTTGCAGACCTGATTAAGATGGAAGACACAAACAACAGAAATGTCAAGGTTACCTTAGCAAGGTCAACGAGCAATGACAGGTAAGAGGGAATAAAAACATTCAAAAATACAAAGTAGGCGAGGGTAAACCACCGATCAGGATCAAGTACAGATTAATTTTAACCTTTTTTCTGTCTGTGTCTATATGTTCAACACTCCTTACTCTTGCTACAACCTAAAAACGTGTGTATTTTCTATGTCCAGTTAGACACAAGTTTTAGAATAGGTTGAGTCACAAGCACTGAACAAAATGAAATAAATAAGACCGATCATTTGCAGCTGGGTAGCCGGTAGTGTAAAAAAAATAACCATTATTACTTACTTAATATTCACTCTACAATCACATCACAATGGCAAATAACAAAAAAAGAAATAAAAAGCATTATCTGAAAAATCGAGCCAGCCAAAACACTAAGTTGTGAATGACAGTGTAGACTTAATTTCATTGTATTAATAGGTGTGATGCATTTTAGCATCACAGTAAAGTGTTGGTGCTATCAGTGTAATCTCTGCCATCTCCTGCCAGCACTTTCTGGGAACAGCAAGAGGATGCTGGTAAGAAATGATCTGTGCCTTGTTGAACAGTTGAGTGCAGCAGCATATAACTACATCAGTGGTTCTGTAACTGTCTATGTTGTATAACTGCCTATATTAACACTACATTTCAGTACTGTGCCATTAATCTCAGAAGTGTTAAAATGACACTGCTTTGCTTGGCTGTCATTAATGTGCTGTTTTTGTTGAAATAGGAAGTTTGATATGCTGACATCTGTGCAGTAACACACCAAGATCAGACAGCTGCTGGAAGACAGACTATGTGGTGCCGCTCGGGTTTTCCAAACTCAAATGACACCGAGAGGTTTTTCTTTGCTAAATTAACTGCAGCTGTACAATGAAAAGATTCTTCTGGAAACTGTTCACAGTGTCACCTACTGAATATGTTCAAATAAGTGAGATGCTTGACATCCACAATCCCTAAGTGTGACTGAAGTTGCAACTGGGGGCACGACCATATCTTTAACACCAAACATCAGTCGCAATAGGTTTAGAATATTTTACTGTATATTTTAATCATGAGTTTGATGTAGACTAAATACAGTATGATATAAGTTTAGACTTAATATACACTTTATTATTTACCTCACTAGATGTATTTAAAGAGTACTAGTTCCTAAAAATAAAAATAATAATAGTAAATGCATGATGAAACCATAAAATGTTCAGCCTACAAACAGTGTTTTTCTAAACCATTATTCAAAAGGTAAATGTTAGATCTCAAAAAGTTAAGCATCATAAAATAGATTTGGTTAGGTGTTAGTGCAAATGTTAGGTTCAGATTAAAGTAAGGGGAACCATCTTGTGACCTGCTTTTAAGTGGTGGGTAAAAAATGTTTTACCAGTAAAGTTACTGGAACATTTAGAAGCAATGCACAAAGGGAAACAACTAGTGGAACAATTCTGGGGAAAAACAACAACAAAAAACAGAGATGAATATCTGGGGATAACGTCACAGAGCAGGCATTCTGTGCCAAAGTGTCTTCAGTAGGGGTCTAGATCCCAGTCATAGCTCACTTTCTTTCCTCTCCCCCTTCTCCTCCCTCCCTCTCCAGCTTGCTCCTTCTCATCAATCAGGAATGATGGAGTAACTTCCCTGTTCTAGTCCCTCATCCCCCAACCCTTCACATTACATGTGTATCCAAACATCCACTGTATCTGTCAAACAGGACGCTTCCCATGGTGTCCATCCTTCTGTCCTTGTCTGTCCACTGACACACACACACGTCTGTAGTCCCACAGTGATCCTCCATCACTGTAAAATCCACACCCTTAGGCTGTATGTTGTAAATCAGAGAAACACACACACATATCTACATATGCAGTTAAAGTCTCCCTCCAAACAAAAATGATTTTTTTTGTTAATACCCCATAAATATCTACCCTCCACTATACTGACTAGTTTAGGTTTGTCACTAAAAGGCTGCTTTTACATTCATCTGCTCAACAAAGTGGATGTCTCTTTGCTCCCCTGAAATCAAATAGATATGAACAAATAAAATATATGACATGACAAACCTGAAAACCAATCATGAGTCACCTTGACTGTGAAATCTGAAGATTTCAGGAGTGCAGTGCAAAACCCGACACTTCTGGTGAACATTTTTGGGAGCCAAAATCTTATGTTTGCATCAAATATGCTGGGGTGCACAGTTTTAGGATGCAAATCGGACCCTGAAGCTTCTTTTCAGCAGTTATTTATAGAGAGAGGTTAGGCTACTGCTAATAACCCAGTCTGATTACATTTTGTATCAATAGAGAAATTTAATTCAATGCAGTTCAGTACAGTTTTACTTATATAGTGCCAAGTTGCACATTTAGCTTAATAACAATGTGACATCGTGAAAACACATGACAGTGCTGCTAACGTTAAAAAACCATTATGACCATGTTAGCTACCAGTTACAAGCTAAGATCTAATGTTGGGGCTCAGACATGTACAGCTGAATCTCTCAGACATTCCCTCCTGTCATCGTATCCTGACAAACCATGATTTCACTGGTTTACCTGGGGGAAGCAGTAATGGTGGGCAGTGTTTGGTGGCTGGCTTATTTGGATATTCATGAGTCTTGGAACTGACAATGAGGACAAAGACTAGACATGTTTTCAAACCATTTCAGAGGGTTATTAAACTTTGTGTTTGTGTGTGTGCATGTGTATTAGTGTTTATCTTTTTTTTTTATATCTGTGTATGCATTAATGTCTTTTTTTCACACCAAGTACCATACCCTCAGACACCTACACATGTACTCATACACAAATGAACACACTCATAGAGAAAGACTGATCACTGTGAAGTGGTTGGGGGTCTTTCCAGCAAATAAACACTTCATCCATCTATCCCCTCAGTTTCTGTTTTAGGCCTGGTTGTGTGTGCTTTTGAGTGTGTTTGTCTCTATGTGTATTAGGCTGAATTCCTGAGCCTGTGGTTACCAGCAGCTTTGAAGTCCCAATAGCACCAGGGCCCTGGGGTGGCAGGCTTACCAACCACCCCCAGCCTGCATTGGAAGGCCCATAAAGAGAAAAGTAAACAGGCAATAATGCCCCCAAAAGAACAAATCCGTCCTGCATCTTTGGCTATAGCCTCTTTGTCGGCCTCACATGAACACACACTGACATACAAGCACACATACACACATATAGAGATATGTTTTAACTGTTTGTATGTGGAGTGCCTCAGGGTTCTGTTTTGGTACCTAAATTATTTATATTATACATTAACGATATATGCAAGGTTTCTGATTTAGTGAAAGTGGTTTTATTTGCTGACGACACTACCATATGGGCATCGGGTGAAAACCTACAGCAACTTGGGTGGCTGTGGCTCATGAGGTAGGGCAGTCGTCTCCTGACCAGCAAGTTGGTGGTTCGACTCCCGGTCTCCCCGCATGCCTAAGTGTCCCTGAGCAAGATACTGAACCCTGAATTGCTCCTGGTGGCTTGATTAGCGCCGTTGTGTGGCAGCTGTCGTCATTGGTGTGTGAGTGAATGGTGGTATGACCCCCCTGTAAAGCGCTTTGGAAAAAAGCGCTATATAAATACAGACCATTTACCTGGACAAACCCACTGACACTGTGACATTTTATATCAGCTTTTGTGAGGATGTGTGTGTACCCAAAAAGTCCTTCTGCAATACAACAACAACAAGCCCTGGTTTACAGTCGGACTCAAGCAGCTTCGTTGTGCCAAAGAGGAGGCTTACAGATGTGGGGACAGGACTCTGTACAGCCAGGCAAGGAACA
>NW_018128026.1:245320-295874 GCF_001952655.1 Monopterus albus | reverse complement strand
AGGCGGCGGCCGCTCTGGCAGCAGCCATGCCAGGGGCTGGAGGGGCCAAATCTGAAGCCAGAGGCAACGGCCCTCTGCCTGGAGGAGGAGGGCTCATGGAGGAGATGAGTGCCCTGTTAGCAAGGAGGTAGCGACACATCATATATTACTCTTCGATTCAGTACGTCTCAAAATAGGCACTTGAGTCATATGAATGAATTTCAGATCTTGTTTCATATACTACAGAAAAGTGAAACTTGACACAGTTGCCATACAGTAGATTTAGCAAACCCCAATGTTGGTCGCAATGGATTTTGTTGTGCCACCTGAAGAATAAGTTCATGTACTCATCACTCTCACTATTCCTCAGTATTATGAGATGATATGTAGTAAAATCGTAATTTAAATGCACTTTGTTGCTGACAGAGAAGTATCACTGTAAGATCTAGAGAAATCTAAGGAATTTAGGTTTTAAAAATGTGGAGTTCAGGAGGAATTGTGTGGTCTGTGCTTTATGATATTAACATTAAACATGATGATATGTTTTTAAAAATAGCAACTGTTTTTCAGAAATAATTCTGGACTCTGTCTTACAGGAGAAGAATTGCAGAGAAGGGCTCATCACCTGAACCTGACCAGAGATCAGTAAGTACCATTAGATCCTTCTTGTCTGCTGTATTCATGGGGTAGGACTGGATAAGTCTGACTTCTTCCTACTCCATTCAAGCATGTACTAGGTATAAGCAAATTGATATTGGATTAGCATTTGTTGGATATGTGTAAAATTATGTGTGTTGACATATCAACTGTCTTTACATGCTTGAAAGAATAAATAAATCAAATCAAATCAAGCACACATACACACATATAGAGATTAAAAAGACATTGATTTAAGACGGACCTGAGACAGAGATATGCAATATTTCAGTCTCCTTGTATTGAAATGAACATGAATATGAATGTGCGGTCTCTCTCCATTTCTTTCTCTCTCTCTCTCTCTCTCTCTTGCAGGATCTCTCTCACATGCATTCGTTTTTATTCCTTCTGGGATTTTCACACTGACCTTCCTAGAAAATGACCATATTCTTAAACATACAGTAACTACTACATGGCTAACCCTAAAATTCAATGATCTATATGGTGGGGACCAGCATCTGGTCACTATGAGGAGGACTGAGTCCCCATTATGTTGGTGTGTAAACAGGTTTTGGTTTCCACGCTGTGAGTAACTAACACACACACAGATGTGTACACAACATACTATTTGAGCATATACAAAATTATTGCTGAGATTCCTTGTTCAGTGAGTAATTTCTGCCCTTAGACTACAGCTGAATGGTGTCTCTAATTAACACTATGCTCATCATCTCTCCTTTCTCTCTCTCTTTCATACTTCCTATCTTTCCCTCCCTCCACTCAGATTTCCCTCCCGGCTGCTCTGTGGTGGAGTGGGATTCAGTATGATTGCTGCAACATGCTTTAATTAGCTCCATTTTTTTGCACATCAAGGTTATAGAACATCCACAAAAACTCAAATAGTACTGGAGGGGTTCAAAATGCAAGGATGCACCTCTAAACACAGTAGATCATACATACACACTGTACGTGCATAATTTTGTGTATGATTACATGGATGCCCTTTTTTTTCTATCTTCAGCTACAACACAGTAACTTACGTGGCAATAAAAAAGGCATCAATACACCATGATACATATTAGGTGATGTCTGAGTTGTGCACTCCTGTTCCCACCACTTTACCTGGAGTGCGCAGTTGTGACTGACAGGATAGACTAAGTTTGTGTTATTAATTTTTATTTGTGTACGCACATGCGGAAGAAAAAGAGGTGGGTGCATTTTACATTTAACAATGTTTGAACAGTGCATTGTTAACACCAAGAATGGAAACCTTTCACACTGAGCACCAGGCCTTGTCCTTTCCTCTAGCCTCTTCTCTCTATTCCATCTTCAAAAATGCCAGGCAGCACACAACCAAAAGCCTGTAGCAGAGAAAGTCTCCACACTAAGCTAAACTGACAACAGAGCAGGAGAATGATGCAATGGAGCACTAGTGTTGGAGCAGAGCCATGCACAGGATAGCACTTCATTCAAACACACACAGACACACACATGGGCTTCACTTTGACTTACATTCATATCCTGGAGACACCTTAAGTTTAATCACACCTGCTACTTCCCTAATACCTAATCCTTAATCTAACCTTAAACCAAGTTTTCACCATAAAATACAGTACCTTACATGATAGGGGCTAGCATTTGTCCACACAGGGAAGGCAGAGTCCCTACAACATGACTAATACCAGGTGCACAAATACTTACACACAGGTTAGGTGAATTGATGTGATTGCTTGGACTGCTTTTGAAAATGTGTGAGACAGAGGTTTCTCTCAAAAACAACTGTGGAGGTGCCCAACAGCAACAGGCTGGACTGTACAACTCCCATTGTGAATCTGTGCAGCTATAATATATTATGTGTAGCAGGGTGTAGCTGGAAGAAAAGGAACAATGGCTCAAAGGAACTGGATAAAAAAAACTGATGGACACATGGAACAATACACGTAAACACATATTTGGCAACTAAACAAGACAAGAACAAAAGCAATGATTTCTGTTAGCCTGTTGCTGGATTAAAAATAGTCTTTGCAATTGAGCAGATGTAGTTGTATGTGTGTGTGCATTTCAGTGTGCCTGTGTGTGTATGTTGTTTTTCTATACTTGTGGGGATGGACAATGAGGAGCACACTAGCTTTGTGAGAACGGGCAGCACTTGTGAGGACCAGAGTTTGTTCACTGAATTGTACAAAAATGACGGGGTGAGTAGTTAGAGCAAGTGTTGACTTTGAGTAAGTGACAAAAACAAGGATGTGTGCAGATCTGACATGGCCTTGTGGAGAACTGGGAGCTTATACAATGGCCAACACAAACAAACAGAGTCCTTCCAAGGGATGAGAGTGGAACCAATAGCTCCATTAATTCACAGCACAACAGTCTGGCAGAAAGATATACAAATTGCACAGCAGAAATAACAATACGGGTCAGAAAAAGAAGCTGCAAGCTCAACTGCATTGCTGCTAAAACTCATCTCCTCTTATTAATTGACCTGAATTGGTATTTGATTAATAAATGTTTAGGATTGATGTTAATCATCTTCAGTATTTTAATTTTTATGCTAAATTCTATTAGGAACGAAGACTACTTACTGTACTACATATATCAAATATTTGTCAAACAGTTATTTGAATCCCACTCTGTTAGCTTTAGTTTGGTCTGACCACACATGAGGAAAGTTTTTGGTTGTTTTTTGCTAGCTAAATGAGTTTCTCCATCAGACATGCTGGATCTCCACCACTTTACATCAGTCCTGGGGTCCAGCAAACCAAGACAATATGATTAAAAGGAGATGCAAACTCAGTAGGTTAGGCAAAATTAGCAACTCTAAAGACACTACAGGGTGACATCTAACTCATAGTTTGAAGCAAATTAGAGCTTTGCTGAATATCAGAAGATAAACTACATGCTGAATTGTCTCAGAGAGCTAAGCTTCAGTATTTCATCAGTCAGGTTGATTAGACTTGCAAGACAAAGTTAATGAAAGATGTAGAATGGGAGTCTAACATAACTCCTTGAAAGCCAAGCATGTCTGAACATGAGCAAGGGCAGCAGCTAAATCACTTAAGCAAGAGGGTGAAGAGTGATATAAAACATTTGACACGAGATGGACGGAGGGCTTTGAACAAGCAGCCAAGACCAACAGCCACCAGTGACAGTGGGGAAGGAGAGAAGAAAGGAAGGAAGTGAACAAGGAGACACGAGCTCATATTTGGAGATGCTGAGGCTGATGTATTCATCAGAATCAAATCACTTTAGAACATCTGTCAACACTGCAGAATGACTAAAAATCATTAGAATTCCCATTTACTTTGTTGTCAAAAGTGCTTCTCTTTCTTCTTCTATTTATAATGAAATATGGTAAGTAACCAACAAGCGAGTGTGTCCCTGTGTTTTTGTGTACAGATTCATTGCATGTATGCAATTGTAATAAGTGTTATAGTACTGGCAAGTTTGAGGATTGTGTGTCTTGATAAATGCAGCAAGAATGTAAACCTAGGTCTTTCTGTGAATGTACAGCTGAACAGCTGCATGCATTTGCAATGTGCACACACACACATACACACAAGAACCAAACTTGACAAGACAGACATCCGTTTGCTGTTTTAGGATCAAATTAGGGTTGCAGGAATTTCACACTGATGGTAGATAGGAGTAGGTTCACCTGCTCCAGTCTGTTCTAATGACAGATGAAAGAGTGACTTAGCGAGATTAGATCTGGCCTCACATTCTCTGCAGAAAGGCTGAAGTCTGCTCACAAAACACATGGTAATCCAGACGATGACTGACACGGCTATTCGCATTGTACAGTCTGGAAAAACTCCATATCCACTTACTCTGTTTCTCCCTGACAAACAATCTGATGACATCTTATGCTCTGATATGGATGATGAAATATCAGAACATTCACAGCCATATACATTGAATCCTGTGAAATATGTAATGGCACACATGCATGGTAACCACCAGCACGCACACTCTCATAATAGGCGCTCCCACATGATGACAGAAACTCAGGTAAATGGAAGATGCTACATCAAGGCACCTTGTCAAAGAAAACAAAGCATGAAATACTCAGCAGCAGTGCTTCAGTCATATTGGAAGCTAACAGTCAAAGCCAACAACATTCAATCCAAACACCTCTCTCGCCACACTGTGCAGCTTAAATGGTCCTAGCCGCTGCTGCCTGAGCCTGTATGTTTAATCACTTGATTGCTCATTTGTGGTTTTAGCTGAATTTTAATGTGATTTCTTTTTATTTTTTTATTTTATTTTAGTGAAGCAGCAACATGCAAAATGTTTTCTCAGGGCACCAAGAAGTCAGTGAGGAAGTTTCTGGACAGCAGTTTTATTTCACTATAATTCAAATCAATACAAATTAATCTAATTGTAGAATGTACAGTTTTCTTCCAATGTATAACTCCTTTAATAATACAACAGCCAAACATCTTGTGTTTGAGTTCAGGGGATGAAAATGTTAGTAAATGGCTTTTGAGGCCCAATATCTCTGTTTCTAGGTCTGTGACGTGTAAATATATGAAACATCCTGGTTTAAAACATCTGGGTCTATCTGTTTATTCTGGCTGTAGCACTGTAAATATGTTTTCATCTTAGTTGCTATCTGTGTGTATGATGACCTTACCCCATGCAGTCATCTGTCTGTTAACAAAGAGGGCCTGCAGAGCAAGCTCCACGATGGGGCCCCTGATGACTGTACGCGGGGGCTAGAGGCCCTGTTGGTGCAGCTGTCGCACTCCAGAGTAACTTAAGACCTTATTAGAGTCCATTAGACCTCTCTGAAACTAATAAGAGATTGTCAAATACATCCTAACATTCACAGAATTCACAGAGAGACAGGAAGTGAAAGGAGGGTGGTAGAAAGGCAGACAGGGTTCTGCCATTTGTCTTCCGAGCGTCCTCGCTTGGGGAGGTACAGCCCATCGCTTTAGTTCTTTCAAATTTGGCTGGAAGTAAAACCTCACAGGTTGAAGACATGTATTGCCTATTGTCCCTTTAATTTCACTTTGGTAGACATTTAAAATAGCATATATACAAGGCACATGACTTCTTCTAATAACCGTTAAGGTCTACAGCACCCCTTTTCCAGATTCATTTTACATCTTCCTCAATAACCATTTTACATTCCTTTTCCAGATTCATTTTACATCTTCCCCAATAACCATTTTACATCTTGTACATACACGGTTTTCTCCTGGCAGTTGTAACCTGGACAGTAAGACTGGCTCACCAGGAGTCTCCAGCCCCAGAAAGAAGAGCTTCCCTTGGCCCTGATAGCAGGGGCTTGACCTGGGAGACTGCCTTTGATCTATAATTAACAGTGGACATGGCTTTGCAGAGGAGAGATTTGATGAACACTGGAGCATTTGGGACCAGCTACACTTGTTAGGACTATAAGAGCTAAAGACAAGCAATTTTTCTTCCAACTTTGAACATAATTTTTGCTTTAAAGTCATTATGGAAAAGCTGCCGTGCAGAGGTGGCTGCTTTCAAATATATACTGTGTCTAGCTTCTTCAGCAGAGCAAAGAGCCCTCTGAAACTGAAAAAAGAGGCACACACACTGTATAGAACGACATGGACCGCTGCATCCCGTCTCAGCAACAGAAAAGAAGGCTTTCATGGCACATGCAGCATCTGTCTCCTTGACAGGGTCAAACAGGACAAAGACTGCACAGAAATACAAACTAGTAAAGCATAGGGTAGATATACAGTATATACTTCATCTATTGTCATACCATGCAACATATATTATGTATTGTGATATTTAGATATAAAATGAATTGAAGCCATACTTTTTACAAATATGCCGGACACTGTGAAAAGTTACTTCGTGCTGAATACTATGAGGAGGAACAAGGACTATCAGAGGACAATGTTCCAATCAACATACAAGGTGTCTGCATCTGCAGGTCTCACAGCGGAGCACTGCATGTCTCCAACAACAAACTGGCACAAACACAAACATGTGTGATGATAATAATGTAGCAGATGGAGAAATTCACAGGATGGGCTGAAAATTAAAGGTAGCTGCACATGTACATTTCGAGTTTTTCAGCCACTTCCAAGGTAAGAACAGACTTTGGGGTGAAACTGAGTATCTCCAGACTCGAGCATTTATTCACTCGCCTCTCCACCAACACCAACGGCCATCACCACAACTGTTTCATTATTCACCATCCACTCTGGCCCGTTCCTTTCTTCTGCATGATCAGCCCCATCTTTGCTTCTCTGGTTAAGCTCTTCCAATTGCTAATGATGTGTCAGAGAAAAGATCACTAGTAAACCGCTGAACACTGCAACCTATAGCTCAAAGGCCTGGATAATACACACACACACACACACGCATGGGAATATACATACAAGTACTGACTTATCTGTCAACACCCTGAAAATTTTGGTTTTGTTTAAATGCATCACATATACAGAACGAGCATCATACATATACAGCCATACACACATACATACACAGAGACTGGGCATTTGACATTAAACATCCTGGGCTGATGGATATAAAGTGTGAAAGTCTTCACAGCGAACACTTCACTTTTCAGCCTTGGAAAAACTTTGCATTCACACACCTTATTTAAAAAGCAGTGATTCAGGCTGTAGGTTTCACTAAGGAAGGTGCAAAACATAAATGTTATATACAAAGAAAAATAGACAACAGACACAATGAGCGGATGACAAGGAAACCATGAGACCTGTTGAGTAATAAAACATGTGACTGAAAGAAGCCGTGTCTTACTTTGGCAGATGTTGCTTCTGTCCTCATACCCTGGGTTACATAGACACTTCCCAATTGGCACGAGCCACTCCCCGTCTGTGCTGCAGTACATTCGTGGAGGTTCCTCCTCTTTGGAGTGATTGACGCATGAGCCTTTGACCTCCACCAGGGACTGGGAGTCCGTAGGCACCGTGTCAGGGAAGGAGGCCAGATTTTTCACAGTGTATGGGCATTTCTTAAAATAAACCCTCACTGAAACTAAAGCTACGCAAGCGCCCACGTCCTGGAACGCTAAATAGAAGCCCTTCTTGGTCATGGAACGCACCTCACGCACCTCAGTGTTGAGCTTGAGGATGCGATCCCCCAGGTCCGTTTGGGTGAAACTCTCATCAGCAGCAATGGTGTCAATCTTTGCAAACTGATGCTCTCTGAAGTGGCTGCCCTGGTCATCATCTGTCTCCAGATAGAGGAGGTTGAAGGTCTCCTTGCAGGTGCCCAGGATCAGCGGGATGGAATTGCAGTCCCTAAGAGTGAACTTTAACTCCACGTAGATCTTCTGAGCTGACTGGCGAGAGATCCAGTTGGTGCGAAGCCAGTTGTTCTGGCTGTACTCTATCACGTTGCAGACCTGGAAGGTCCTGATGGGTGTGTAGTTCTCATCCACCCCACTGATCTCTTCCCACTGAAAAAGAAGGAGAGAAGGAGAGAAGGAGTGGTAGAAGACAAAGACAAAGAGTAGGAGCAGCACACAAGAGAAAGAAGGAAGGATCACAGCAATGGTTTGTCAGAGAAGCAGGCAGAGTTGGAAGAGCAAAAAATCATAGGCGAGCGAGGAATGGAAAGTTTAGGAAAGTTATTAAAAGATGTAAAGACAGGGTAAACAGAGACACAAATAAGGGAGACATAAGAGTGAGGAACAGGAAAGGCAAGCAAAGAAATTACAGTAGAGGGAAGTAGAAGAGGAAGGAATATGGAGTTAAGGAAGAAAGGAGGGGAGGACAGCAGTGAGAAAAATAAAGTTATATCTACTCTGTAAGCATTTACAGATGAATTATTCAGTGCTGCTGAATACTAAGTATCTAATAAACATAAGGGTGAAAAATCACAACACCAGATCTCTTAGAAATTACTCACTGTAATTAACAAAAAACTAATTTGCTGCCTTAGCCAAATTTTCTGGATTTTTGCTCTGTGAAAACATCTCAGAGAAAAAAACACCATGCAGCGTGATACCCCACCTCAGTCCTACTAAATCCACGTGATGCCGCTTAATTGCTGTTAAATATTAAGAAAATCTCACCGTGGATTTTTCCACCCTTATACTAACATGTTTTTGTCTCCAAGTGAGGCCTTTCAAGCTGCAGTCTTGGTTATTTGCATCACAGTACTACTGCTATTAAAGGAAACTTGCTGAATCACTATGAAACAAAAGAAGCTACTAAGTATAGACAGATGTGTGTGTATACCAGGAACGTTCGTGTCTATCTTACATTTTCCCTCCACTGGGAGAAAGCAATGAGAGAGGAGAGGAGAGAAAGAAAGCGGCGTCATTCCTTTTGAATTCAACACAGCGGGAAGACTCATTGATCATGCGCTTTGCCTTCACTGTCCAGACAAATCAACACTGAATAAGAGCCATGATGAATGGGCAAACACCTGAGACACTGGGCTCTTTGTGGTTAAATTGACAAGGAGAAAATGTGTAAATGAATGTTTTTTTTTCTAGTTTTTTTCTCAATGAAATTTAGAATGGGTGAACAGCTGAAGGAGCGGTGCTTTCTTCAGAGGGTAAGAGAGACAGAGGCAAACTTTCTGGATAAGTGGAAACTGAATTATCGCTTGTTTCACACAAGCATTAATGGAAACATAAACCCCCACACACATATACGTTCACATAAAGCTCATGTGATGTGTTTAAAGTTTTATAGCAGCCAGACACAGCAGGTGCTTTCAGCCTGAGCACAGAAATTAATGACGAGCTAAGAAGGTCTATGTTCTTTGTGACTGTGGCATATCTAAGCTTCTTGTGCTCAAGGAGCTCTCGGGCTGAAGGATGGCCACTTGTTTTTCATCTCACAGTAAGGTTAATGAAACACCCCTCCTCCCCCCAGAGAGAGAGAGAGAGAGCATGATAATGGGGAAGAGGGAGAGAAAAGTAGAGAAAGTAAATGAGACAGATCTGAAAAACAACAAATGGAAGAAGGAGGCAAAGTTAAGAGGAAAGCTGAGGGGAAAGATTCCATTGGTGTTTAGTCTCCTCTTGCATGCTTTCTTTGGCGTCACCTCATTCATCACAGTGTAGCTTAATCTCTCTATGGGTCTAACAATAACAAGGGAAAGTGGACAGAACTGAGTGGGGCTAAATATAGAGATGAACGTAAACATCTCACTTCACTTTACACACAAGTTTAATAACCTGATTTTAAATATAAGCATAAAAATGATGTGATGACATGTAAAAAGGTACGCTGACAGATTGTGACACAACAGAGAGGAAAGACAATATCTGATTAATGATCTGTTGATGTTATGTTTCAAAAGAACATGTACTTAGAAGAATATAATGAAAATAGCGTATCCTGTTCTGCTAGTGCTTTGTCTATATTGTTCTCTGTCATAGGTAAATAATATATTTCTTTCAGGACCAATTGAATCTTACATCTAACTTTTTCTAGATGTGTTTCAAATAATGGAAATATTACCTGCAAAAAAAAAGAAGGTATAAATAAAAAACTCAAAATTGAAATAAAATAGTTCACATTTTGCCCAAAAATAAATGAAGTGTGTAATGGAACTGATGATGATGGTTAGTAACAGCATGTAGCTTTTGTTTTTCATCATCTCATAGAAATTACATTTATACATTCCTAATAGCAGCAAATAAGTTCTGAAAGAAACGTAATGTTGCATCTATAAACATTTTTAATGAGGTAACTTTTTAAATGAATGCATCTTTGTAAAGTTGCAAAATGTTTGTATACTGTTTGTTTTGCTTATAATAAATGTTTTGTGATGTCGTTCCATAAAGCACATTTAATTTTTTTACAGTTTTGTTTTGTGCACTGAAAGAAAATTAGGGCCTTGGTTAGATCTTGAAAAAATAGCTTTGACATTTTTACTTTTTTCTTTTGTAACTTTAGACAGTTTAAGTGGACTTAACCTAACCACATGTGGAACTCAGGATGCAAACTCACCACTGTTTAGAGGTTTTTACAAGAACATGCCATTATTCTGACTAGAACAAATTACAGCATCTCTAATATGTGCTTGGCAAATCATATTAGTGAACATCGTTTCTGAGAGACAGAAATTCCGCTCCTATTCATCCAAATAGCAATTTGGTTATATAAAATGTAAAAAGTAATCCACTGTTATATGGTGCTGGGGTGGGCTGTACCTCCCCAGATTTTAGTAATGCATCAGCATCATTAACCATCTATAAATCCACAAATGCATGGAGTATCATTGTATGGAACTACCCACACCACAGACACAGGAAGTGTCTTCTAGCTTCTGAGCGTGTATTTCATGCAAAAATGTCTTATTTCTGTAAAACGTAAGATTGCTTTTAATGTATTACTTATTTTAAAATCCGGAGCCATTGTTGTTTGCTGCTACCTCTTCCTCTCTGCAGTGTGTAGAAGCTCTGCCACCAGCAGTCAACTCCCACTGTGGAAGCACGGAACTGTTTGTATGTCAACCAAGATAAACAAAGGTTAAAAGTGAGTAGCCATCCCCTTGTTTCTCTCCAGGGAGGCGTAACACCCCTCTCCCTGCCCACTAATTGATATATAACAACACTATGAACCTACACCAGTCCTTGTGACCTCCAACCCCTGACCCCTGATGGTCACAGCTGGGGCACAGTTTGGTGTGATCTTGCCCCTGGTTTTCTCTGATCTGTGCTGTAGGTAGGTGAGGCAGCTAAGGGGACAGTAAAACATAGTGTGGTAACTCAATCTGCTCAAGACATTACAACTGTGGCAACAGGCACGTCTCAGAGTCACACAGTCAGCACAGCAGTTCATCCACTTCAAAGCCAATGGTCAAAGTGAGTTAATGGACCAATAGATGGACCAGTATAGGGTAACAATGCATTTAAACCAAGGCTAACTGTGTGCTCTGAAATAAACTTCAGAATGGGCAGCTTCTTGTCCAGGGTGTAACAGTAGACCGTGTCAGTGATGTTTTAGTTTTAGTTTAGTTTTTTTTTTTTTATTCTCTCCTGTTGAACCCACTTTTAGTGATGTCACTACTAATTTTATTTTGCTAACCAGATTCTATGACCACTATGACTGAGAGACATGCTAACTGTATAAAGCATGTAACAGTATCTGGCATAATAATTTTTAACATCCAAACTATTTTATTATTTATTTGTAATGTTTTTTTTACATGGAATTACTTAATGAGTTTTTTTAGTAAAACTCATAGGAGAATAAAGTTGATATTTTGTGTATTTGCTGTTCATCCTACTTCTACAGCTGGAGTGGGGTAGTTGTACAGACTGGAGTGTCCATAACTAGGGTACGTTTTGGGCTCTGCAGAGGTTATGGGGTCAGAGGCATGACAACTGCAGCATTTCAGTCAGAGAACATTTCATCAGCCAGTCTTACCAAAGGGAAACCTGAATATACACATCAGACCCCTCATCTTCCTCTTTCCTGTCTTTGACAAGTCCAAAGCCTGACTTTGCTAAACCCAGTTTATGCTTTGCTCATGGACACAGTGACACTTGCTAAAGAGTTCTGGAAACAAGACGGCCTACTGACTGTGTGTATCTAAACAAGGCTGGATAAGGGTCGCCGTATAATTTTTCATGGTTTCATGTTTTTAAGTCAGTTGGCCAGCTTGTGTTTGTTACTACTATTCATTTTCAGGTAAATCTAAAGAACCATGTCAGTGGTACATTTGGAATTATGTGCGTTTGTGTCACTGGTACAGGAGGACATCTTTTTATTTGTGATGTGACTATATTGATGTATAATATACTTTAGTGGATATTGATGTACAAATGGAATGTATTTCTTGTAAATGATATTTTATTAAATATAATTTTGAAAAGGTTGTCATTTTGTATATTCACTAGTCTAGCAGAGAGTAAATATAACTCTCTTTATGCTTCCTCCTTCTCTCCCTCCTCTCTGGTCCCTTGCCTTGCACTGTTAATCCTTGTTTATGGATGGGCTTTCCTCTATACTCTCTCGCTTTCTGGGGATGTGGGGAGAGCAGTGTATGCTGGTCAGGCTGATTTTGCAGATGTGGTGGCAGCAGAGCACAGAGGGACTTTAAGAGCCCTTGGGTGAATGAAATGTTTAACAGGCTGTATTATATGGAAGCAAAAAGAAACCTGGCTGACTGAAGTGACGAACCAATTCCAAACTTCCAGAATATAATAAACCATGCCCCTACCCTCTTCCAGACATGAGAACTGGAATATGAGGTGTGTATGTGCAGAGTTTACATACTGTGATGACCACTGTTTTCTTTTTTCTGAAGACGTTAGGCTTCTTCACTGTGACACACAGCGATTGATCATTTAGCATCAAAATTAGAAAAAAAGTCTGTTGAAAATGTTGCAAAGTAAATGGACTTTAGATGTGACACAGTTACTGTATTTAAACTGAACCAAATAATGGGTTTCAGTTACTTTTTTATTCCATCAAAATTCCAGTTGAACATATCAAATGACACACTGTAACATTTACAAATAATAATAACCAGCTTTTTGTGTGCGTAAATGAAAATTTCACCAGCCGACAATCAAGTCAATACAAAACAGTCCTGGTAGAAACAACATTGCAGTTGGATCCCCTGTTGGTTCCTATGAAAAACTGACTTCACTTTGTATGTGCCCATTAATTTTGTTTTGTATGCAGAGCCAGTGTCTGGGGTGTTGGTTTATTACTGAAGAATGTTTTCAAAGCACGCAACAATGTAATCTTTAACACTCTTTAGTCTTGCAAAGAACAAAGCCCTCTGGACACTGCTCAGCAATCAGCCTGCCTCCCAGACAGATAACCGCATATCTGGGATCACCCACATACAAACACACGCACACTCGTCAGTCCAGTCGATGGCTCTGGGGTGCACATCCTGAGGAGGCTAAGCTCTTAATTTGTTCTGATCGTAGCACGTTGTGTCTCAGTAGGCCAGTAGCCCTGGCCTCTCCATCAGTGTGAATGACTACTGGTGTGTGTGTGTGTGGGGGGGGGCTCAGTGCCACTGCCACATTATGAGAAATCATTTGTGAGCAGCAGTGTCCCAGGGCAGGCTGCTTATCGGAGCGCAGTCGGTGGATGACGTGAGTAATTACAGATGATTCACCTTGAGGACTTGATCATCAGCAATAT
Source organism: Monopterus albus (assembly GCF_001952655.1). Lineage (NCBI taxonomy): Eukaryota > Metazoa > Chordata > Actinopteri > Synbranchiformes > Synbranchidae > Monopterus > Monopterus albus. Next base: position 282,171 of record NW_018128026.1, on the reverse strand, counting down.
CTCTCTCATCCTTTCTTGTCCTTCGCTCTCTCCTCTTCTCTTTCTCCCTTCGCTCCTTTTGCCTCTCTCTCTTTCTTTGATCCTCTTCTAACCTCTGTCTTTCTCTCTGGAGTCATTCTCATTTAAGAGTGACATTGGTTCTTAATCTAGCACCATTTTATGAACTGTACAACCACATGCGATCGCTTATATCAGCGCATCAACCTCTTGAATTTGTCACTCACTTGTCCTGTAGCCTGTAATTGTCTTGATTTAATTTTTTTAATTTTAGGTCATTTTTTCACTGTGATTCAACTTCTAGTGGTTTGGCAGCTACATGGAACAAGTGACCGGATTACCCTATGACACAGCCAAGCAGTAATTCTAACACTTAATAAAGGAGAAATAAGGAAGTGTGGGGACATTGTGAGGACTAGGCCTACATTGAATTTTAAGGTTAGGTGTTAGGCTAAGGTTAGAATAAGGTCTAGGGGTTGGCAAGTAGTGGTTATGGCTAAGGTTAGTGTAAGTCTCCACAAAATCAATGCAAGTCAATGTAGAGTCCCCACAAAGGCTGAAAACAAATGTGTACATGCGTGTGGGCAGGTCCTGAGGCACAGCAGTCTAACTAGTTAGACAAATAAACACTGAGTGAGGGTCCACTGGAGGGACTCTGGTAGCAGAGAGGGGCTGATAGATGAGGCTGCAGAGACCTCGTTCCAATGTATAGGATGATGTGGCTACAACATCGTCTGTTAGCTTCGTATGAAAGCGCTACATTTGTTGTGATAGAGAATTTTAGCCCAAAACACATCTTTAAAATGGTTCTTATAGGTAGATTCTTGGCTCAACAGAGTGGATGTCAGGCCAAATGCAAAAGTGTAAATTTTGATTAGAAATATCATAATGTCTGTATCACTCACAGGCTCGGAAAATGTGTTTTAAAAGATGAGTAGTGTAACTGTATTAAAACACATGACAATGAGCTGCTGCATAATGCCAGTTAGGAACACATGAATTAACAGGTTGTTACTGTAATCTCAACAATGGATTTCCAATGTTTACAGCAGTAAAACGCTATTACTGCTGCTGATGTGAGTTTTACTAAAAAGCTTATTGACATTCTTGTGTGGATGCTGTTGTGCCTAAATCCTTTAATGCCTTACTCTTTCTTTAAAAGCGCACACAGTCAAATATGCACTTGCATGCAACGTATGCAGTACATTTTCTCTTACTCATCTTGACCATATGACAAACTTTGAATGCTTAACCATTTACATTTCTGATAGAGAATGGGAAAAATGTCTACAGGAAAGTGAGTTAATCTACACTTGGCTCCCTGGGTCAATATGATATAGTGAGAACCACAGGAGTTTGAAAATCCTGATTTTATGTGGTGTGGGGTGGAAACCCAAACTCAGTTCATGTTGATAGATATGCCTCCCAAATGTAAGCATATTAAAAATGAGGGGGGTAAATAGAGAGATAGAAGCTACTCACCCCGTGTGATGGGTAGGAAATCCATCCTAACTCCCCTTGGCTTGCTTTAGAGTCTAACAGGTTGACTGTGGAGAGGAAGAGAAAAGGAAAACAACGAGAACATATCAGTATATAATCCTTGTTAGCCCCAGTTAGGCCGTTCTGTATCTAATCTCACAGGCTCACCAACCTCAGGCACCTAGTATGACTCTAGTTTCTCAGCTGCTGTGCACACTCCACACTGTATATCCTATGTTAGCCGACAATGACACCAGTCTTGTCTTGCCATTTAAAGCATCAAAGCAGAAGTTGGTTGGGCAAAGTGACAACAACACAGATATCCCAAATTGGTATTGATTTAAAGTAGAGCCTACATTTCAAAGAGCAAAACAAGAAGTGTTTCTTTTCCAAGACTCATGCTTTTGACCCATTTGACCCGTATCTCGCCTAGCCACACAAACACCCACAGGGACTGGACTGTAACCAGGTAAAGCAAACTGTGTCAAATCTAAATTCAGATGCAATTGCCAGTTTCAGAAGTGGTCAGAACTTCAATTGGTCACAGTGAAAACAAAATGTAAATCCATTTATAATGAATGGAAATAAAATTTTATGGTTATGTCCTGCCAAGGACTCATTCTTTTCAAAATGAAACCATCACAGCAGAGAAGAAAATTCATGACTAATAGAAGGAGTCTGACAGAGACCAAATAAAGGGGTCTACGAGCTGCACGTATCAATAGGCAAATGCCCTCCTCTGTGTCTGTGTGCGCGCAACTCACAACCATCACTGTGTTTAACCTCTCAGCACAAGGCTTTGCAGGAGTTGTGACTGCACTCCAGCACTGTAGAGGGCGCTAATGACGAATCTACAGGAAGAGCACAAGCAGGAGATACAGCACATACTATTTATTCTTGCCATGGTGAAGATGGCAGTGTACAATGATATAGATTAACACCTGAAAAAAATTCTGGATGATGAGGAGGAAACCAAGACGATGGTCTCTTCGTCCTCGAAACCAGATGTAGAGAAAAGATAGATAGCTGATGATCCATCCACTATATGTAATGTGAAGTGCAGGGGACTCTTTTGCATATGCCACTAGATTCAGTGAAACTGACGCCAACAACCGGTATCTTCCTCAAGCACATAAAAAATAAGCTAAAACACGTTCTATTCTTAGTATAAACGCATCTCTGGTGTCAGTGATTGAGTACAACTGTCACTATGAACTATGACATATGGAGTGGGGAATGTGGAGGCAGCCTTACGCTCTATGGGCTTCCTACTTCAGTAGCCAAACTCTGACTGTGGTTTGTCACCAGATTGTAATTAGTAAAACACATACAAGACAATAAGCTACTGCAGCTCAGGACTTTCACTTCTAGTAAAACCAGAGAGGGTAACTACTTATAGTATGAACCAAATGTTGAATTAATTACATTTAAAGATTTTTAAAATCCTCTTTTATTATAGTTCTCAAACTGATAACTGAGAAAACAAATGATGCCTTGCTGTCGTGTGAATGGGAAGCTGGTGTGAAGAAGAAGCAAACAGAAAAAAGTGTGGGCTCTAGTGTGAGACATGGTGATACGACCAAACAAGATTCTTATTTGTTCACATTTAAGGAAGTGTTCAGTTTTTGTAAGTATATTTCTTTTTTATTAACTGACTAAAATTTCTAAAGGAAAAAAAATCTTAAAATATTTTTAAGTAATTCACCGAAGTTGACAATGACCCGTTGTCACTTAGTAATAATGAAAAACAAAAACAAACAAGTAGTCATTGTGATTAGAATCAAAAATGGTAATAACAAATTAAATGATACAGCTAATATAAATTGATTAAAAGTTATAAGGTTTTACTGTTCCACTGTTTTCTCCCTTTTGTGTCAATCCAAAACTGACTCAGCCTGTTTCTTCTCATCCCGGTGAGAGCAAATCAGTCCACAGCTCAACACACACACAGACAAATGTACACTTCCACACACATTTACCCAGGCGAGTGCACACATACTCAACAAAGTGAAGCAGCAGGGCAGTCAGGCCCTGCAGCTGCAACTCTGTTCACTGTGAAAATATGAGGAATACGATCTCCCTGTATTTACCCATTCAAAGGGTCAGTATGCAAGAGGCAGAACTTGTTGGTCATGAAGGACAGTGGTGGCACTTCTGAAAACCATTTTAGTCAAGAAATTGAACCTTTCATAAGCTAATTGTTGTTTCACATTAGAATAAAGGTTGAGATGAAAATCATAATTTTTCTGAGGCAAGTCTGCTAACTATCAGTCAGTGTGGCTCACCTTAGCTGTAGCCATCCTACCCACAGCCAGCTGAGTGGCGGTCGGCACATTCCTAATGAAGATATCTGTTCATGTCAGATAATAGCAGCTCACTATCCAGGGCCATTGCTTCCAATTTATTTTTCTCAATGAGCCAAACCCACTCAAATTGAGCCGAGCGAAGGAATTTGAGAGCAGAAAATTAGACAGCTCTCATATCGCAAAAGGGAGAAAGCCCCCTCCAGCTGCAGTTGGCTAAGGAAGACAGCACCCACACAAACACACTCACAAAGACATGCATAAACAGGACTGTGCGCAGTCACAAAAAACACAGGAGGATGCACCCCTGTCTGAGAAACAACAGGAGGAAACACGATATGAAACAAATACAGGATATGTATCAAGATGTACCAAAATGATGCCCAAACATCAACACTCAAAAGCCTAAGGAGTGTACACATGCACTCTTTCAAATGCTTATCAAAACATGTACATTTTCTGTGCACATTCATGCTCAAGGAGGCCCAAAGTAAGAGCACAGACAAGCATTTGCTGACAGTCTCCCTAATTCTTGCTTTCTCTCACACACACATAGATAGTCAGCTAGCAAGCTAGCGTCAGCCAAGCATATAGCCCCTGCATCATCAGGGAGAGCCTCTGAACAGGAACTAGGTGTATTAATAGCAAACTGAACTATCCAGTCTATGAGGGGGTAAAACATCGCAGAGGTAGAAACGGGTGAATCGATATATGATGTACAGTGTAGGTCATCACCAAACCCTCACACATAAACTAACCTCGTCACAATGGAAACAGAAGAACCAACACCACAGGCAACAAGAATGACCTCCTAGTTTTTATGACATCTGAGGTAAGAACATTGATTTTGTTTTCTTTTTTTGTGTGGTGGTTGGGGGTGGGGGGGGGGGGGGTATTGTACAGCCAGAATACCATTTTTTTCTCCCTTGCTAGTGACGTAGTACTTCTTGGCATAGGATATGTTGGAATATTAACATGAAACGTTGGAGCAAAGATCCACAGGGTTCCTATTACGATGATTGTGTTCTCATGAGTCAACAAAAATTAACTGTCTGGCAAAACTCTCAGTCTATACTCGTTTAATTTGACCTTCCTTTCTAAGACTAAGACGCTCCCAGTAAAATATGATTATGAAAGAAACTGGTTCCCAGGAGATTATAGAGCATTGGAATTGAAGGTGCTGGTCCTGAATCAATGCAGTGCTTGATCCCTTCTGTACTAAGACACTCCATTCAGAACAGAGTAGAAAAGAAATGTTCTTTTAATATTTCCCATCCAGCTGAGAAGACAGTGGAGAGGGTTCGTCTTTGCAGCTTGGCTCTGAGCATGTGAAGGCTGGCAGGTTGCAATGCAGGCAAAGGAAGGCGACTTGTGTCTGTGTTAAAGGGTGAAGTGTTCACCTCCCATTATGAATTATTCAACTACATAGTCGTTCTGTCTGATGTTGCTGCCTCTTGCCCAGCCCCTCTGCTCCCAATCCCCTTTCTTTCCTTCTTTCTTCTACAGTTTGCCTTCGATTTATGCCGTACATCCACACACAGAGTCAATCATACAACACTCCTGAACACATACTGTACTGCATACTCGTTTCTCCACTTACAGTATATACCAACATGCACTCATATAGAGACAAAATCTAATCGTTTGATCTAACTGTGAAACCTAAACCAGCTGCAGTTCAGCTGAACATGGCACTCTGGATCTTCAGCTCAATGTGTGGTCAACGCATACATGAAAATACAGGACCATATGTAGAGAAATGGGCTTCTTTTTAAAGGAGGGGCATGTGCAAGCATATTTCCAACACTTCTGAAAGGTACCATCGCTCACTAACGTCAGTGCGTCCCAGTGGGACTTGCTTCGCCGGGCTCTCCGGGCCAAGCCTCCCTACAGCTGGCTAAAAATACCCGAGGCCTCCCGGAGCCCCGCGATGGGGACGCGCCGTGCAACAGTAAAGGAAATCAGCAAGTTTATATTACTGGTTCACTGCATTGATTTTTCGACAGAATTTGGGGAAAATAAATTTAAACTATAATATCTCAAACTGTACCAGTTAAAAACGAATCCGCTCCACTTAAATAAAGCGCAGGCTCAGGTAACTACTTTGTAATCCCCTCAACTTTTCCTAAAATGTTAATAGATCATTACCTAACGCGCACTGAGGGATGCTGGTGTTAAAAACACGCACGGTGCCGAGGTGAGCTAGAAGACTGAGGAAGGTATGAGTAAACCCCCGTATAAATGTGCAGAGAAGTAATAAAACAATAACATAATTCTGTCGTCATTCCGTTAAAGTTTAGGTTTGTCTTCCATCATCGTTTTCTTCCCTTATTAAATAGCCTGAGCATTTAGCTTGTTATAAACAACTTCCAAACTTCCAGACTGAACGTTCACATAAACTCCAGTAAACTGTTAATGATGAGATCCTTTTATGGCCATCGATTTTCAGGTTTAATGGGCATCCTTGGACGTCTCATAATCGACCGTGCGCTTTACAGGCTGGATTTGATTAGCAACAGGCTGTCCGCATAAAAACACAGCCAGTAACTTCACTCTTCACTCCTGTGGACACCGACCAGCTACGGCTTGAATAAAGTCAAGAAAGAAAAAGATCTCAGGTTTTGTGATCTGTCAGATTGGTCACTGTGTCTAATTATAAATGTGTAACCTGTGCACGCCAATAAATTCATCAGTCCCAGGTCTGTACTGCACATAGAGGCTATTTTACCACATAGAGAACAATACCTACAACGTACAGTGTCTTGTGAGTCCGTAGTAACTTAATGTTGCTTTAATACGATTATTTATCAGAACAGACAACACTGTTCTTTTGATTGTCACAGGAAACAGTCGGATAAATCACGATGCAATGGTATAAACATCTGCACACGTTTAACATTTAATATGAAAAGCCACTAATTAGAAGTTATTACAAATTCAAAGTGTGTTTGTTGTAGGTTCAGAATAAAAGTCTTTAGGTTTAGTGATGCAGCGGCTCGATACTGACGCTCTCTGGCAAATTGAAGTCTGGAACAGGTGAATGCAATTATCGGATTTGTTGTGTTATATTGATATTTGGACTTGTGCTGTTCCTACCAGTTTTATCTCTCTTTCCCCATTTTCTCTTTTTTCCTGTGTGATATGGGAGCGCGTCTCTCTATCTCTCTGCCTCACACACATACACACACACATATACACAAACACTTTTCCCCAGTACACTCTTGTATATTTTGTCAGGGCAATGCGTATTTTGCGTGGTCTTTATTTATTTTTCAGTGCCAAATGCGCTGCCCATCGCCCTTAAATCTTATATGTCCATAATAAAATGTTTGTTGGGACAAAGCCACGATTTGCAGGAGGCCTCCTTCACCTTAACTCCGTCACTTTCTGTTCAGTTTTTCACGGGACTGCGCTTCCGCCCCCGAGTTTCAGCTCGTACTTTAAGTCAAGCGCCACAAATGTTGTGCGAGGCGTTAAGCAGCAGTGCGCAGAGGTGGCCCACAAAAAGACAAAACTGGAAACGAGGTCATTTTTCGTATGGGATGAAACATTTTCGTTCAGAAGACGAAATCAGGTTTTTGATCGAAACTTTTCAGATGAACCTTGACGTTTAAAAGAAAATCCAGTGGACGTTCACAAATAAAACAAGTTCGAGTGAGCTGGATGTTGTTCATTTCAGTAAGAGTCCTCATCAGTGGCAGTTATTAATAAACTCAATGAAAAACACGACATAACCTTTTTAACATTGATTTAGATGGGTAACGTTCTTTTTAGGACTTTTCTTTGGCTGCTTTTTGATGTGGCCTGTAGCCCCAAACTTTCCAAACTCACCTTCCAGTATCGTGGACACTTAACTTAGGCCCTGCTTACTTTGGAATAGTTTTCTGCGTATAGGGGGCAGAAGGTTCAGATTCATTAAAGTACTTTAGTTCTATTAAGGTTGAAATCACTCAAATCTGTGCACAATTTGAGAATGTATTCATGAGATGTAACTGTGACCCCCCCAAACCATGTGCCTCCAGACAGTGTGACCCAAATCTTTGCCCAGTTGTATTCCCCCCCCCGTGTGGAGTTCAGCCTTTACAGAACTCAGAGAACCTTCAGCACAGTTGACCCCGCTACAAAATCCTTTAACCTCAACGCATATTTACTGGATGCTTTTTGTAAATGTTAAGAAAGTTAAAGAAATGTGTAAGTAATGAGACACTTTCACACGTTTCCAGTTTGACATGCTTGAAGAAATGACTGAACTGAGAGCGTTTACTTTATTTTACCGGGGTTCAATGTGAACAAAACGCGCACTGGAAATAAGCAAATTAAGTCGTTTATTTATTCTTTTAACGAACCATCGCACTTAAGCATAATTTTCTATTATATAAAACAACTATTACAAGACTACATATAGCACACAAGCCACCTGCTTTGGTTTTATTCCACTCAAAACCATAAAACCAACCACCCGCGTTTTACTAACTAATGCGACTGTGCTCGTCGTGTATTTGTCTTTTAATCGGTGCGACTGAGTCGAACTGGGGCGTCCACCCCAAACGAATAAAGGAGATCAACGTGAAGCTCTGGTGCAAACAGAGAAGCCGGAGTTCCTTTGCATCTATCCGCCCCGTAATTACTCCTCAGTGGGCGCTTTGGGACACCTTTCGCCATCGCTCAGTTAATTCCAGTTTAAACAACTAATAACACCCTCTTCTCGAGGTTATTCATCCGAAATTAGGCTACCTTGTCTACCTGTTTTGGATCTATTTTCAAGTTTCATATCTAATTATTGCTTGTCAGTGACCGGACACGGGTTCCAAGTGGTCCCTATTGTCACTGTCATGCACTTTGAATCATTTTATCATTGTTACTATCATTTGGACAATATAAAGTCCGCGGGAAGCGCACAGCACTGTGTGCCATAGCGCACCATTCACACACACGACCGGGAGCGCACACATAGCCTAAACAACACATGCCCGCAGCCTGACAGTGCCCTTACCTTCGTTAAGGGGATGGATGATGGGGGACGCAGGGACAACGCAGGACAGTAAAAGAGGTAAAATGAAAAGCAGTGATCGCGGATTGCAATCCATGGCGGCGGATCAGAGGTACATAACTCCATGAAGCCACTCACTGATCTGAGAGCGGCTCCTCTCCACTCAGCTTTCTCCCTCTCTTTTGCTCCGTCTCCCTCCAGTTGGAGCCGTTTTTCAGTCTAGATCCCGTAACACGGGCGTCTTCCTGCACTGAATGACAAACTCAGCTATTCACCATATTTTACAGCCAAAGTCAATCACTGTAATTCGACTCACTGAAATGGAGAGCATGCTGGGACTAAGAGAAATATTATAAATCTATCTGGGGACAAAGGGGTAATGTGTTCCCATGATCTATTACTGTAATAATCCAATCACATACACACTCTCTCATTTTACTTAAGATCTCTGTTCATTATTCTCACAGAAAGTTAGTTCAACAATACAAATAATGTGATTTGGTTAACAGGGAGTATGTGATCTGCTCCTATATTAAAGTATGGCTTAGTCTTTATTTGGTCCAGTAAAAACAGTAAATGAATTCAGGGTCTACAAGCCTGTGTTCCAAGAAGTGTGTAAATCAAATCTACTTTTTCAATTTCTTTTTAAAATAATACTGCACAATAGCCAAAAAGAATCTGGTGTTTTTAATAAAATAGCCAAAAGTGGGCTCTGATTTTTGAGTCATACATATGGAACGTTTTGGTTTTAATTCTGACTGCAGAGCAACCAATTTTGCACACTTGCTTTAAGTCTGGGAACTGGAACGGCCAAATGGATCCTGTCATTTTGATGCAGACTTTGGAATAGCCAGCAGGGACAAGTTTAAAACCTTATTTAGAAACACACAAAACCCAATTGTTTGTTATTTTTTGTCATAGGGCAAAGTGAATTAATGCAAATTGAATGCAATGAGTTTTTGAAAGGGACACAAAGAAAAAATATCATGTATATAAACATGTTATGCCTTATTAAAAGACTATGGTCATATTTAAACAATGTGTATGAATAAACTGTTCATTTTATAACTACTTCATAATTCACCAATAGCCTACATTTGGGAACAAAACACACTTTGTCATGTTATAATGACTTCTGCTTTATTTATCATTGTGTGACTGGACATATGATGTGCTTGTATTTGTGTTTACCATGTGCATTTGTCTTTGAGGCCCATTAGGGGCCCTTGACACCACAATGCTTGATCTGCACTGAAAGGCTGGGGTGGCAGTGTAACGTCAGGGCCCTTGCTGAGACGCCAGCTGTTGTGGTGGGGGGTTGGAAGCTGGAGGCTGGGAAGGCATCTGACGTATGACAAAAGTTAAAGGACACACCACGCAGAGAGCACAGACAGGCCAAAAAAAGAAACTGTTACAGCATTTAACTGACTGAGAAGCTCCTGAATGCAATTTATAGAGCAGGAGGGCTCACTTAGAAAAACTGTTATATCATGCCTTTAATAAGTCCAAATCTACTGAGCATATTTCAGTTTTGAGCATTTTCCCCACATCGTTTAAATCTAAAGGTGATGGCAACAGTTACACTGGTGCAGTTTATTAAAAAGAAAAAACTCATTATGTCATAGTAGTGAACATTGTTTAATTTGTGGAAATGGGGCTAAGCCTAATTAGACACTGTCTTTCGGAAAATCGTTACATACGCAGCAGGTTACTGTACATTACCACATTTTCAGGAGTAAGTCTTTCCATTTTCTTATTTGTCATGCTCAGTATATTATGGATTGGCACTGAGCTCAAATGTCCTTTAAAATGAACTGGAACATTTATTTTACAGTGCATATGATGTAGATACTTTAGAACAAATGACTGAGCAGCACATTCTGTACACAGTTTTACTCTGAGAGATTTATGAGCTTCAGGTTGTCAGTGGATATAGTGAAGAATGTTGCCAAGAGGTCTCTGGCCACATTATTAAGTGGCTGTGGCATGTGGATTTACAGCAGGTTTTAGACATGCCAGCCTTCATCATACGTCATCTTCTACATCCCACTAATTCACTTATTACCTACTGAAATAGATGAATACCGTGAGGCCTCACAGCTAACAATCAATTCAAAGGCTGGTTGGTCTTGACTCATAGTTTACACATATGAGGATTTAGTTTCATCGGGGAGCTTTCTGAGCAAGCAACTGGATTAATTTTCATATATTATACTACATATTAATGGAAGACAAAATGGAATTATGCCTTTAATGGAAATAAAAGCTGTGTGCTTAATGTAAAATTTGAATAACATTAAACTTTACATGCACTTTTACATAAAGAAAAGTATGAAATTAACAATTAAAAGGAAACTGAACACTGACAATTTAAAATATTTCTAGCAACACAGTAGTCAACAAAGACAAAAAGTGATTGCCGGTATTTTTGATAATACAGGACTAGAAAATATGATTATAAAGTGGCATGTAAAAGACGATCAGTGTTGACAGTCAAACATTATTGTTCTTATTTGGTTGTCTGAAAAGCACTGCCACTGTGTTTTTAGTCAATAAAGCTACGAGTTGGTTCACACTAATTGCTGAAAATCAGTTTCAGATTGTGATAAATTGGAAAATGCGATGGGTGCCTCCCATCTATGCTCTCCAGCATTTTTTCCCTTCTTCCCAATGAGTGTGTGTCCAGTCTTGAACTCTTGCCATTGGAACATTCTAAGATAGAGGAAAATACTGATTCAAAGCCACAAGTGTAAGTCATAATGTGTCATGATGTGACCGTATAGTGCTCCAAACCCACAGAGCAGATGTTGTTTAGGAGCAGCTTTGAAGCTGCCAAGTCCTGGCCTTCTTACACCATAAATACAAACAAACAAACAGATAGGCTGACTGTGTTTACTGCTCGCTGACAGTACTGTCTTCCTCCCTGTGGTTCTCAGGCAGCACATTCCTCCATTCTGACAGTGCATAGAAAGAGGGGAAGCCAACAGGCTGCTGGCATGTAACACTATCCCCCTGCACCAAACATCATACCAGCTTCCTTACTGTTGCCAGCACCACCCCTCTTCACCTTTTCCCTTGTCCTTTTATATTCTTACTGCACTACAGGGGATTCTAGACAAAACTGCACCAGCCTCGCTGTTGTTTTCCAAGTCCAATAACAGATGTTTTATGAAAATTATACTCATGAGTTTTATAACAGTACTGCTGTGATGTCCATTATATGTCCAGCCAAGAAGCATAGTAATAATTAAAACAATAATTAAACTAATATTTGTCAGACAACACCACTTGCTCCACTCAAATCCAATAAATTGAATGAGCAAATAATATTTATTTGGGTCGGTTGAAAGCAGCAGGATGTACAAGCTACAGTCCAACATGTATTTGGTACCATTTAGTAGAATTTGTACAACTGTACTTATCTCCCTTCAGGAAGTCAGTGATTTTGTCAAACAGAGTAAGTCAGTGCCATTTATTATAAACATTGCATTTTTTCCACACAGTGTGATTTAGCATCCGACAGAGGAATTAGGTTTGAATTTGCTGTTAGTATCAGCAAAACACAAGAAGTGCTGAAATCTTATCACACAGACAAATTGAATGAACCTAGCTGTTTAAAAATCATGAAATCAAGTGCACCTATATATACTGTATTTGCACCAGTGATTAATTGTGTTATAGTTCTTGTAGGAAAGTCTTCATACCCTCAGGAGGTATGTGGGAGGTTGCTCTGATAGGATTGACTGAACTGCCATAATAAGGTCCTGAGAGACAGACCTGGGCCTCCTTCCTATTACAAACAACTTTGTCTCTTTCCACATCCACCACAAAAGGGGCTGGGAGGGCGCAGAATGTAAAGGATGAGTGAGTGTAGATTTCTGAGTTTGTTATGTGCTTCTTATTTCAAAGATCGAGTAGTAGATTGCATTATTGGCCACTGCTGAATAAATGAACTCTTTCTTTGATTTGTTTTATTAAATAAAACCTGAAAAAACCCTGCTGTGCAGGTCAGTGAGTCCTTCACTTAATTGTTAGATTCCCTTTTTTTCTGTCATAAAAAATATTCAAATCTATAAGGCCACCCATATGTCTGTGTAAACAGGTGGCTGTTATTGCCTGAGAAAACCAGCAGCATAACACAACCCAGTGTGGACAGTATCAGTTGTTTTCACACCTATGAATTCTGTATGCCTCACAAGGGGCAAACCACACCTCGCTGGAGGTCAGAAGCTGCATATCATTGATATGTATTGTAATTAGGCAACCTCTAGTGGCCATAGTAATAATGACAGGAGCAAAAGTCATCGCTGGTAAAGCCCATGTAGGAAGGAGGTCAGGGGGATGAGACCGAATTTTCAAAGAGAGAGCTAGCTGCTGGTTTCTTGTTTCAAATCTTTAGTGAGTGTTCTTACTGTAGTAAGTTGTTAATTAACATAAACCAAAATCATTCTTTATCTAAAGCTAACCAAATACTTTTTGTGATTAAATCTAAAGAGTTTTTTGTGCCTAAATCTGATAAACTCCATGTTCATTATTGTAACCAAGACAAGATAACGGCCTACTCAGCCTGCTAGGTGAGTAGGCCCTACTAACCCACATCTACAGTATGGTCCCATTGACAAACTGATAATGGCCATTTAATAGGGTGATAACATTGGAAGCAGGTGATGACTGCCAAGTGCCGGAAATGCTACCAAAGTCATCTACTTACTGTCATTAAAATCAATAATTCTTTCCTGCTGTATTCAAAATGTTGCTTAAGTACAAGTAATCTGCTTTCTACAGAATCCAATATGACTACAAAAAAGTATTCACACTGACAGGGGAATACTTTGTACACAGTTTTGAATTTGGGCAAAAAAAAAAATTGACAAGTCTTCATAAATTAACTTTACATTACACAACTACATATAGTACATATATTGACAGTAATAGAGAACAAAATAATACATATTTAACGCTGATTATTGCTCTAACACTGCCCTTCCTGAGAACACAAAGACCCACCAAGGCCTCGAGTCTGGGAATGCCCTGAAACAAAACTATCGACATGAAGGTTTTATTTATTAGAAAAAACCAACCAAGGCTAAACCATAAGAGCTGGTAATTAGAGAGGGAATAAATAACATTTAGGTTCCTGGATAGCACTGAGGTTTTACCACAAGGAGACACAAAAATGCAAACAAGCTGAATGAAAGAGTTTCTGTCTTTTGACTTTCTCTCTCTAGAATTTAAAACAGCCAAAGGTTTCTCTTCAAATGGGACAAATCAATTTTAATTGTGAAAAACAATTGTTAGAAGCAGCATATCTAATCACTAATTTGTTTGTAATAATAATCATTTAACATGTTGTAATGGAACAGTCATGGCCAAGCACTGCATGAGATGACTAGCTAAAGTATATATTTTATAGATTTTTGGAAAGAATCTCTGTCTTAACACAAGAAAATGTCCATCCTACAGTAAAATCAGCTCTCAGTGTATGAAAGGCAGTACTTCCTTTGGTACTACGATAATGACCTTACCAAGGAGATCATCGAATTCAGGATGAAGGTGCACGTATTTGAAAACAGTCCCTCACCTTCGGTCGCCATTTATGGCTTGAGAAGAGCCGCACAAGGACATCAGATTAACATGTTGTAATGGAACAGTCATGGCCAAGCACTGCATGAGATGACTAGCTAAAGTATATATTTTATAGATTTTTGGAAAGAATCTCTGTCTTAATACAAGAAAATGTCCATCCTACAGTAAAATCAGCTCTCAGTGTATGAAAGGCAGTACTTCCTTTGGTACTACGATAATGACCTTACCAAGGAGATCGTCGAATTCAGGATGAAGGTGCACGTATTTGGAAACAGTCCCTCACCTTCAGTCGCCATTTATGGCTTGAGAAGAGCCGCACAAGGACATCAGGATGAGTATGGCACAGAAAGCAAAGAGTTTGTAACTAGGAACTTTTATGTGGATGACGGGTTAACATCAGTTGCAACGGAAGCTGAAGCTGTTGATCTTCTAAAGAAGACCCAGGAACTGCTGGCAGCGTCCAATATAAAGCTTCACAAAATAGCCTCTAATAGTAGCATGGTAATGCAAGCATTCCCATCAGAAGACCTCGCTAAGGATCTTAAAGACCTCAACTTCAGCACAGACCCTCTACCACGTCAACGAAGCCTCGGACCGATTTGTGATTTGAAGAGGGACAGCTTTGGGTTTCAAGTGCCGCGAGAAGAGAAGCCTTTTACAAAAAGAGGTATTCTATCAACAGTTCAGAGTCTCTATGATCCACTTGGGTTTGTGTCTCCTATTACGGTGCAAGGCAAAGCCCTGGTCAGAGAGCTGTCATGCAAACATCATGACTGGGATGACCCCTTACCCTCAGACAAGGAAGTTCCATGGAAATTGTGGAAGGAGTCTCTCTTGGAGTTGGAGAAGATATCCATCGAAAGAAGGTATGTCTCAATTTCTCTTGCCTCATCTCAGAAAAGAGAACTGTGTATTTTCTCAGATGCCTCGACACAGGCTATCGCAGCAGTGGCCTACCTGCGTGTCACCGATGATAATCAACACCATGCTGGGTTCGTCATGGAAAAAGCAAAATTGGCACCCTACCCTGCGCACACAATACCTCGTTTGGAACTGTGTGCTGCTGTTTTAGCAGTAGAGATGTCAGACATGATCCTCAGTGAGATGAACATTGAGATACATGCAGTAAGATTTTACACCGACAGCTGGATTGTGCTTGGTTATATTCACAACACATCCAGAAGGTTCTATGTGTTCGTAGCTAATCGAGTCAACCGCATAAGGAAATCAAGCCACCCAGAACAGTGGCACTACGTTGCTACAGAACATAATCCGGCAGATCATGCTACAAGACCCATAACTGTAGACCTCCTCAAGGACACCAACTGGTTCTCAGGCCCTGGTTTTTTGAAATGCACAGATAAACCTCCACCCAATAACAGCTTTGACATCATCGAACCCGAACAGGATGCTGAAGTTAGAGTGCAGGTTTCTGTCACTTACACCAGAGCCATAGAGGGTGAGTTCAGTTCGTCACGCTTTGAATGGTTTTTTAGTTGGAAAAGGCTCTTGCAAGCAATAATAAAACTTATCCAAGTAGCCAGAACATTTTCCAAAACTCCCAAAAGTAGTGCCTCTGATGCATGGTGCAAGCTAAGACAGTTGTCGTCCAGCGCGTCCAGCAAGAAACCTACAGGGAAGAGATCAAGTGCTTGAAAAAGGGAAATCAGATCCCAAAACAGAGTCCATTAAGTTAAATCCTTTCATGGACAAAGAAGGTCTTCTTAGAGTAGGAGGACGTCTTACCAACGCTGACTTATCAAGTGATGAGAAACATCCTATGATACTACCACCACATTGCCACACTCATAGTGAAACATTATCATGAAGAAGTAGCTCACCAGGGTCGCCACTTCACTGAAGGAGCAATCCGATCAGCGGGAGTGTGGATAATAGCTGGTAAACGACTAGTCTCCAAAGTGATTCATAATTGTGTCACCTGTAAGAAATTGAGAGGAAAGTTAACGGAACAAAAGATGTCAGACTTGCCGACAGACAGACTTACCTCCGAACCTCCATTTACAAAGGTCAGATTGGATGTTTTCGGGCCATGGAACGTTGTTGTTCGCCGAACTCGTGGAGGCAGTGCAGAAAATAAGAGATGGGCAGTGTTATTTACGTGTATGAGCACCAGAGCCACATATATTGAAGTGTTAGAGTCAATGTCTACTTCAAGCTTTATCAATGCTCTGCGACGCTTTTTTGCTGTTCGAGGACCATCCACACAGCTTCGTTCTGACAGAGGGACAAACTTCATCGGAGCATGCAAAGATTTAAAGTTCAACACTGATGATCCAGAACTGACGAGTTACCTTGACAACCAAGGCTGTACGTGGACCTTCAATGCCCCCCATTCTTCTCATATGGGTGGTTGTTGGGAAAGGATGATAGGAGTGGCACGACAAATTCTGGATGGGATGTTGCAACACTCTGACCGAACTCGCCTCACACACAAAGTCTTGACTACTTTGATGGCAGAGGTCATGGCCATTTTGAATGCCAAACCGTTAATCCCTGTGTCAACCGACCCAGACAACTTAAAACATAAAATACATGTGAACAAATACTAAGGGGATATTAACACAGAATTCCCATTGTATTCTCTGTGCTAATTCTAATTCCATCCTAAGAATGTTGTCATTCAATAAAATGTCCTCAAATACCTGGATTTTTGAGTTTGATGTTGATTGATCTCATTGTTCCACAATTCTTCATTAAGTGCATATTCACAGCTGATAATGGATATAAAAACTGGTGACAGCTTGTTCCGCCCTGCGGAGTTGTTATAGTTTTACAGCAGGACCTATTTCAGTGATGCACATTTTTCCCCCACGGAGTTTGTTGTTGGTTTCAGTGGGACATGTTTAGTGAAACACACTGCTAGTAAGTCTATAATGAAAACAGTCACAGGTTGCCTCTCCTTTGGATCTACGTTAAGTTTTGTCTGTAAGTAGTATTACGGTTTATTTGAGAGGATTTAATTTACTTAACATTGTGTTTGTTAGGTGTGTTTAATGACATTTTGCCGCGGCTTTACCGTGAGAGTGATGATCTGTTGTGTTAGCTAAAGCGAGGCAACATGGCGATGTAGTGTTAGTTACTGGTATTTATATAGATGAGAAGTTTAGTTCGTTGGTGCAACTGTGTTGTTACAGACAACTTTGAGTGATGTTTATTTCTGTTTTATTTTCAGTCTTACAAAAAAAAAAGGAAAGAGAAAGTGTAACAAGTGATCGTAGAGAAATAAAGCTGAGGAACTGGAGAGAGTCCTCAACAGGAACTTTTCTACGCCCCTTCTTTCTTCATACTGACTGTTAGCTATCTGCTAAACTGAATAAGCTATAACATGCTGTGAGGCAGAATACAGTGTCCTTACCTCCATCTCACTCCATCCATTGTTCCTGCTGCCAATATCAATGCTAGTCCTCCTCCATCTGCTATAGGAATAGTTACAGGCACGCACGCACGCACACACACACACACACACACGGTACACATGCTAATTTAGGTTTTATAATAATGTCTGGCAAATAATAAGCAGAATGCAACTGACAAGTGCAGGTTTTGCATTTTTATTCACACATTTTCATAAGGGAGTAGGGCTACATGCAGCATCTCAACTATAGTAGTAAAGCATACGCTGTAAATAATCAGTGTTCAAGATTATAAGTTTTCATTTAAATTATAGTCACGATTAAGTGTTTCATCTGGTCAAAAATGTATTAGGCATAAAAAGACAAGGGGAACACTGTCAACTACATTTATGTAAGAGGAATGTCCTTCCAAGTGTTCCAAGTCAGATACACCAAACTTTCTTAAATATACAAACTTGTTGTAAACTGCTTTTTCATAATGATTAATATTACCTGTTCGAAAGAAGGTGTACTTTTGTTAGAGTTACTGTAATTATTAGCATAACCACTGCTCCCAAAATAGCGATTAAGGCTTCCAATTCTGCTTTAATTTTTGGAAAAGTTGCATTCATCAACCACAGGAATGGACAGGTGTGAGGTCACTGTGACAGTGACCTTTGACCTGTGACCACCAAAATCTACTCAGGTCATCCTTGAGTGCAAGTGGATATTTTTGCTTAATTTATAGAAATTCCCTCAGTAAATTTGCCAGTGACTTGCATCAGAACAGCAGTGTGACATACAAACTTTGAAGTGCGCATGTGTTTGTGTGTGTCTATGTGACCGTCCCACACTGTTTCCACAACAGTATCTAATTGGACTATGGCTTCACAGATTTCTCACTCTCACTGAGCGCATCTGTGTAGTCTAGACTATTACTGGCTTTTTCCTGCCAATATGCATTTATACATTCAGATACACACACACACACACACGTATGTGTTTTTGCATCACATACATGCAAACACACAGACAAGTATGCAAATACATTCATTTAGCATTCACATTTATCCAAACAAAGTATGGTGTGCTGTGACAGACGTCTGTGTTTACTTCTGGTGCTGTGTGAGAGGAAGACTAGACACAACGGAAGGCACCGTGGAGTCAGGAAGCACAAACACATACACACAAATGCCCACACTAGTTGCCTGCTCCCTGCCAGCGCTACTAAATGAGGTGTTCCTTTTCCATTAATCATGGCTGTTAAGGTTACCTGAGCATCAGTCGGGTTGTTGGACCACTGAGTGACACAGAACAGCCTTGCATACATACTAATTATATTACATTAATATAATCATTTCAACACCTACTCATTAAATCACGCTTCCTCAGGCTGTAGTGAACATTTGCATTGAAGGCATATGGTTGGTTTATTTGTGAAGGGGAAAATGTATGGGGCTTTGAGACAGAGGTGTGTGGCTACAGAGCAACACAAGAATTAAAGTGCTCTGCAGATGGTTGATGTAAAACAATTGCTGCTTTGAGAGTGACCAGTTTTAAGCTGAAACTAAAACAGAACACGGTGTAATGCAAACGCTTTAATAGTTACGCCTTTGTCTACCACTGTAAACAGCTATTATATGGCTTTCTCTGCTTCTGTCATCTGTTTGTAGTCTCGCCCATGGAGCTATGAACAGTTTGAGACTTGGTTTTGGTGAAAACCAGGGCAAGGGGTGTGGCACACATCTACTGTACAATATAGTCCCAACTGTGTTACTAAGGCCTTCTGTTGGAACATCAGAGCACCCTGGATAAATCTTTACTGGAAGCATTCCTGGAATGTCATTTTGTTTGTGACAACACTCCTAAGTGTGCTATGTTGCGTAAAATGCAGATTACAAGCCCACTGGAAACATAAATATTGTTTTCCAGTGTTTCTTTGTCAAACTTCAGAAGACAAGACAAACCTTGTGGTTACAAGGCATTTAAACTACTGTGAATTGTAGTGTCAAGGAATGTTTTCCTTTGCAGTGTGTTTGTTTAAAAGAGGCCCATAGAGTGGTCTAGTGATAAGTCCTAAAAATTGAAACTGAGTTAGCATTTTTGCACTTCCAGTAGCTTGTAAGTTTATGGGGGGGGGTGGTTGAATGGGGTTTTTGGCTAGACACCTGAAATAAGGTTTGTAGTCAACAGAAGGCTAATGCATTTTCATGTTTTGTTCTACAACATAAAATACATCTGTAAATACCCAACCCAAGATTTTTCTTATGGTTTTACCCGTTTTAAAAAGGCTGTTTATGTTGTGGTTACTAGCCAGGTAGGATCCAAAGTGCAGACACGTGAGCCAAGGGACGGTTCAAGTAGGATTGTATTAAATAATAGAGAACGAGACTAAAGGGGAAAAAATATAAAGGCTCAACCTGACAAGGAGAAATAAAGAATTCCAAAATGCTAAACAAACAGTAGGTCAGGGAGCAGGGTAAGAAACTATAAGCAAGACTGGAGAAACTAACAAAAGAGCTGCTAACAGGCCAGGAAACCAAACACAAAGGAACAAACATGAGACAGAGTCAAACTTGCAAGTAGTGATGGGACGTACTGTACCAGTGCTTTGAAGCGTGTCGACAAATCCAGGAAGTGTTTAGTGAAGCGCATATCTAAGCTTGTATCGTTTACGGCGCAATGACGTTTGAAGCCTCACTGAGTGTAACAGTTCAGGAAGTAGTTTGAATTTTGCTGCAATGTATTGACAGATATAAAGCCCAAGGAAAGTAGTGTTGGAGTTGTGAGCGTTCGTGAATTATGTATTTCCAAAAAGAGAAATCACTTAAACTCCAACACTGTTGAACAAATACTGTTTTTAAAAATTAAGTGTCCCCCTGCATCAGTTGCACAAGCACCTTCACTGCCCTTCTTGGTTCACAAGCACATTCACTTTCCTCTTCCTTGTTAACACTGCCACAGTTTGAAAACATAATTGCACCCCCTGTCATTATTATATGACGTTTTCAACTATTGATGTAAAGGAGGAGGTTCACTTTGGTACTGTATGTGTACCACTATCACGGAACTTCAATTATATCAGCCAAGAAACTCTTATGCACACTATTTACAAACAAGCACAAGTACATTGATAAGGGGAAACAAAAACTCATGGTTTGAATAGGTTATCTTGTGTTCACAAGAGAAAAATGCAGTTAAATGGCAGTCATTATTCCCATGCCCAAACTGTGGTGAGACAGCTTTGAGAGTATTACATTCAGTTAAAATGACTACAAAAACATCTGCCTGACTTAGTCTTTGACCAGCAGGGGGGTTTGTGTGCACATGAAACCTTGAGAAATTAACCTTTTTTACAAACCAACTGGCTGGAAGGCGTCAAGGCTTCATGAAGCTTCATCACTACTTGCAAGAGTACACGACAAGCAGGGTGTGGCAAATGGAGATAGGAAGCAGAGGACAAAGGCAATGAGGCATGGAGACAAAATAAAGCAGCAACCAGACTGAGGGGAAGGGAGGAAGATATACAGGGAGAACACCAGGGGATAATGATCAATAGGTGGAAACAATGAATGCTGATTGTGACTGGAGTAAAGCTGGGGCAAGTGAGGTAACATTAAACAGGAAGTCCAACCAAAATAAAAGAACAAAACAGGAAGCAAGTCCACAAACCATAACAGTTTATAATAATAATCATCACCTTTATTTGGCCAAATATATTACACACCCAAGGAATTTGTTTCTGGTACAGAACCAACTCACACCAATGGCTCTAACCATCAGGGGTTCAGTGTCTTGCCCAAGGACACTTCAACATGTGGACCAAGATTAGATGTTACGTCCGTCACCCGGGCCGCCCCATGTACCTCGGTAGCAGGCACAGGTAGTTCCAGCAGCTCCGCCCCTGCACAGGTGAGGGTGCATTCCAGGCGACGAGGCACACCTGCTCTCCATTATCGGAGCAGTATATAGGGTCAGCGTTGGTGCGTCCTTGTCGCCAGATTATTATGTGTTATCATGTTGGTAACTACGTTTCATGTTCATGTCAAGGCCTCAAGTTTATGGACCGTTGTTTGATCTGCGCTCCTTTCGCAACATTGTGAACTGTTATTGCGCATTGTTCTGTTGTATCGGTTTTCGTGCCCCTCTCACGTTTAAATGGGTTTTTTGGTTTTTGGACTGCTTTTTGTGAATTGCTCCTCCTCTCAAAGCTCCAAGGCAATCCTGGGACAGCGCCACCATCTTACGTCGCACCGCTCAGCTACCAGCGCTGCCTCATCAGGGAACCCACACACCGAACCCGAGATCTCTGGCACCAGTCTCCCCCTCCCTGGACTACTCCCTGGGCCTGCAGCGCACTCAGCTGTTCAGGTCCCCAGAGTGACTACCAGAAACGATCTATACCATACCTGCTGCTTGTTCTTAAACTCTCTCTCTGTTCTGATTTAGCGAGCAGCGCCTCTCATTCACCCCGGGAGACAGTAGTCCAGTCAACTCAGTGTGCCCAGCTCAAGATCAGCGGACGAGACCGACTCTGTTTTGTTTGTTTTTGTGGAGCATTAAATACGTTTTTCTTGTCTAGCCTGGGTTCGAATCTGCATATTTACTGGGTCCTAAACAACTCACGCACAGCTCGTCGTAACATTAGAACCTCCGACCCTCTGGTTGGGAGATGACTGCTCTACCCACTGAATCACAGTCACCCCCAGAATTGGAGATGTTTGGATTTTAACCCAGGACATTATGCATGTGAAGCAAACGCGAGATGACTGCTCTACACCCCCTCTGTGCTACACCCCCTCTGTAAAGTTAATTGAGGGGTCATCCGGATAATAAGTCTAATAATAAGTGGCTAAATGAGACTAAAGAGACTCATGGAGACCGTGGTGTAGTTCCTTTGGAGCCTAACAATAGGTTTTTACTTCTGGTGATTGTAGTGGTGTTTACCTGTGAAGATTATCTTGCTGAACAAAACATGTAACTATTCTGCAATAATCCAAAAGCCTATGTAAAATTCCTAATGGCTTCTTTTAAAGGGAACCAGGTTGATGCCAACTTCCAGGTTGGCCTACAGAAATACTTCATTCCTATGGCACTTTATTAGAAGCAGAGATACATTTAGCTAAACAACTGCAACATGAGTTGTTTTAGATTTAATATCATCTTTAACTTTACTGTTGGCCAACAAAGTATTAATCTCACACTTTTAATAAACTGGGCTCTGCTTTGAATGCAGTAATAAACATGCATTTACATAAGTTTATGGCGCATTAAGAAGTTTTACTGAATCTGTTGGGAAGTGCAGTTGACTGTGTTCAATGGATGAGAAAACCAAATTCTCACAAACTCACAAGTAAACTGTTAGAGGAAGGTGATGTCGACCTGCTGATATGAGCAAGTGAACAATTATGTGTGCTCCTTGGACTGGGAGCGATTGTGTTTGCTCAGTTGAAAATAATCACATCAGCTCATAATAAGAGGTTGTCACATTCGTGATTATACATTGCTGACAGTGCCCAATTTGCTTTCTCATCAAAAAAAAAAAAAAAACATTCTATGAAAAGTAAGACACTGTATGAACTTTTCTATTCCCAACAGTGAGTCTGCTGCATGTGCTTGTGCTTTTCCAGCCACACAAACAACACAAACTCTTAAAACCTAAGGGCTTTATATTACAGCCTGAATCTATTTAACATGCTTTAAGTCCATCTTAGCTGGAGTGATTAAAAAAGCTATAAGTAACTAATAAAAGTATCACGGTTTCTGAATTAATGAAACCGATATTGGTCAAACCAAGGCAATGGCATGGCTCATTATTAACCAAGCCTATTCCCATAAAAAGGCACTTCATAATGATTCAGGTACATTGGCATCCATTATTCTAGTATTTGTCAGCACAGTCTAAGTATGTATATCCTCTGGCACACATGGTTACCATCAGCATGACTCTGACCACAAAACCACAGTTGTTGGTCTAATCTCCAAATACAATGTGTAATGGGTCTCATGTCATTATGTTGCTTCACTCTATATGACACACATAGTTATTAAAATGGTACAGCGATGACTGTGTGTTTGCACCACATCTAACGGAAACACTGTAATGCTGAAAGGTAAAACCCTCATCAGCGGCTGTGTTTCATGTGAATAGTGTCTGATGCTTTTCCTGTCTTGTTTCGAACTCTTTAAATACATTCTGGAGAGGGCTTAGCATGCTTTTGCTGACAAGCAGGCACAGGGCCTGAGCACTGCAAGCCTTGGTGCTTTTGTGCTGGGCTTTTATCTGGGTGGGTTGATGAGGAAGGTGGGGTCATGGCATGACTAAAAAGCATTTGGGTAAACTCATAATATCCTCTGTCTGTCTTTAACTATCATCATGTCTTTTTCTCTGTCTCATGAACTTTCTTTCTCTGCTACCAGACTCATCCCAAGAACAGAGAGATTACATCCATTTGTCTTCATTAGCATATTAGCTAACAGGCCCTTTGCTGGAGCCCGTGGGAAACTGCTGTAATTGCTAAGATAGCTGTAGACTAAACCACTGAAGGAGTCTATAGGGTTGTGTGTGCAGGGGTTTCAGTAATGGAGGGATTTCAAAGATGAACTTCATGCCTCTTGCTCCCTTCTTCTCTTATATCTCAGCACAGAGTCATTGTATGTAAAAGGGTGCAGAAAGCATCAAGGAAACAACAGCATAGAAAATTACTCTAAGCAGCCAGCTGTTTCTGAATCTCATCACATGAATTTATCAACAAGCATCATTCTGGCACCAACCTCCTATGGTGCTGCAAACATTTCCATGAAAAGAATCCTGACACAACTTTCCCATCCTCACTTGTAAATACTGGCTACTTATGAGGGGTATTTTTGAGTTGTCAATACATTCGGATGAATGCAGGAACAAATTATCCTCACATATTTGAACTTCTATGGAGGAGAGGTTGTTTGATCCATTCTAATATATGGGTGATTGCAGTACACTGTGACTCAAATTATGAAGCTTCCACTCATCTTCAAAAACACCCTATACAGTCCAACTGGCAGCTGAAATGCTCCTAATTGCAAGGCACAAACAAACATGAAAATTACAGCAACTGTGCCCAATTAGTGGATATTTTTACATTGCTTTCTGTGGTTCTATAGTTGATTAGCTGCCTGTTCAGGTAAGCAGTTAGCATTGAGTACAACTGAAGTTCAGAGAGTTCAGGTCAGAAGTGTGGCTTCAAATTCTGCACTAAAATTTAATGGAATTGTGGAACTAGCATCAATATAAAACATACTGTATATTCATGGAGTGCAGATTGTATGAATTCAATAGTTAACTGAAAGTGGAAGATGACCCCATTTAGTGCATCGGTGCAGAGTTAAGGGTGAGAGTAAATAGTGCTGTCTACTTGCAGTAAATAACATCCTTTCTCTTATTTCACTATTGTTTAATAAAGACAAACAGGGATAGGATACCAACAATAGGAAATGATTTGAACCTTGTATAGATATACTCTACAAAGTTTGCATTAGTCAAAACACAGTATAATCTAATATAATCCCAGAGTGAACCAATTATTGTTGACACAGAGTACAATCACAGAGAACATCAAAAAGCCACCTACACACACACCATCAAACCTGTATGTCACTACATACACAGTCAGTTTAAACTGTTTTGTTGTCTTAATCTGAAGACATATCATCCATTTCACCCAAACCTTCTTAAAAAAATAATGCATTTGATAACTTCTTCATGGTACTGTCATTTCTGAAACACGCTTACCAGGGTTTATTTGCAGCTGATATTCCAGTGCAAAACAAAAAAGAACAGTAAACCTGGTTACAAAAAGTCCTATTCCTTTCTTGTTCTTCATTTTCTTCTTCTTCTCAGCTACACCTGTCAGTTATTGGGTGTAAAAGCATAGTAGCAAATACAGTAACCTGTAGCCTGTATAAGCATGATAGACATTAGATCCCAAAGTTCAGAAGTAGGCAGAGGTAACTAGTTTGGGTTGGGGTCAGGTTAAGCATCATAAGACATGACTGATTAGGATCAGGGTGAAAGTTAGGTTTAAATTAATGTAAGGGGAAGTATATATCCATGGGAAAACCATCTTCAATTTCCCCCAAATTTACTTTTACTTTTGGGATCTAAGGCTAACCATGTAAGAACTAACTCATGTGGGACAACCTGGTTTTACTTTTGTGGATTAAGAACAGCTGGTGACACTGGTACTCAGCCATCTCCTGCTCCTGTATAAAGTGTGGGTCGTAGTGAGGGTGGTTTAACAAAAGCAGAAAGACTGAATGGAATGGAGAAATAGATGAGAAAAGGTGTGAGACTGGTGGTGTTTGAGAGCGTGGTTGGCTTAGGCTTTCTACACAGTACTGATTGGATGTGATAAGAGGTGCCACATTGTCTGCCAGGGTACTCCTGCACCACTTAAATTCTGCTTGCTCTGCCAACAAAACTCTGCCTTACACTTCCCTTGTCTTCCCATTTCTCCACTCCTCCACCCACCCATCCATAGGAGAGTATGTGCCAGGGGTAGAACCACATTGGCAATTCCAAAGAGAACAGCAGTGTAATTGAACTGACTATTAAAAAAGAAAAAAAATCTAAATTAATCTGTCTGGTTAAATGAAGAAGACTTGTCTTCCCTTCCATCCCTCCTTCTCTGCTGTCTACATTTCAGAGCCAGGGCCAATCCAGGCCCGACCAGGTCAAAGAACTCAGCCACATTTCAGACATCTCATTCTGACACACTATCTCTCCCAAGCCCATTCTCCCATAGGCATTCATGGAATGTTGTCTTCTTCTCTTGTGCCAGAAGCTGCATCCCAACACTCCTCCAGTCCTCTCTTTCTCAATCCTAGCAAACAGAGGTAGCAGTGGTCTTCTAGATTGATGGTCTTACTCCTTACTAAAGCTATAAATCATATGTTGGACCATCCAGGGCAGAGCAAGACAATCCTTTCCTGTGTCGTAAGTAACTGCAATCAGGACAGTCTGGCAGCTGGGATGCCTGTTTAAGGATTTGGAGGATACTGAGTTACTGGCTTCACACAAACAGTGAATAAGCTCAGCAGACCAATGTTATATCTACCATACACTCATGGGTACACAACTATGCCTGTGTGGTATTGTTTTTATTTAATGGTACACTTAACCTTTGCATAGGCAAACTGATATGTTGGTACACAGACAAATACAGGCAACCTGCCAGAACAGTGGGCCAAACGTTAGACAGCTTCTCACAAGCTACATCCAGACTTCTACCTTAACACCTCATGGGCATTTATGTTCTGTTTGTTTCTCTCTGATCACCTATAGATTTACAACTGACCACCTGCATGGTTCACAATACATACAACTATGCACTCACAAAGTACAACCAGCTGGGAGACAGCAGAGATCCAATAAAGGAAAGATATGATTGATGTCTAAACACAGAGGAACAAATGAAACCAATCAAAACTAATCAGGAACGGCAGCTCACTACAATGGAGGCTGGGCTAACATAAGGAATATATCAGTGGGTTGACAAGGACGCAGCTACATCCTCTGATTACAATAGCAGCTTGCCACACTGTATACACTCTGTTCCACTGTTAGTCTCAGTTTAGTGTACAAATGTTTACCTGAGCAGGGGCTGATGAACAATGACTTTCATGGGAAATGAATGAACAATGTTTGCTGATGGTGAAAACATTTAGTGGAAACATTTAGATGTTGTTTTTGCTGGAGTTTGTGCAAAAAGCATCCAGACTGATCTTGATTTTGCCCTCACGTTGTAAAGTACACCCAACATGTTGAAATGTGGATTTTTATAGCTGTGATGTTTTGAAATATCTGTGGTAATCTAAATCACTATCTGACACTTAAATCCACTCAGTAAATAGTTCACAAAATAACACATGAATGCAGCTTATGAGCCAAGATAAATAGGTCTAAAAAATACCCTGTACATGTCCCAGTGATGTGACAGCAGCTCAAGTCAGTGTGTGCACTGCTGTCACCTACACCAAGCTGCCAGGCTCATGTTAGGGAGTAGAAATGATGTGACCCACTCTAGGGTGTGTGTGATGTCATATTAGATAGCTGCTCATGCCATAAATGTGACACTATATTTCTCTATATGTGCTATATGTTGATCGTACAATGACCGCCAGATGCAGTGGAGTAAAACTGGAGCAAAATCATAGAAAAAAGAAGCATACACAATGCGTGCAGGATTACAGCTGCAGGCGCCACTGGGCAGACTGTTTATCAAATTTCATTGTTGTTTTTTTTCCTAAAATCATCTGATCAGCAAGTCTGCTGTTTTCTGTATAGGGCAGCGAAGGCCAGAGGACAGCTGACAATTTGAAAGCCTGAAGGATGCCACAGTTTACATACCAGTGTACAGAAGACGAAATTCACCGGTCTGGGTTTTCCTGGAAAGGTTGTGCCTCATGATGTTGTCAAAGCTGTCAAAAGATCTCTCAATCTGCCAAGAGAAAATCCCGACGGACAAAAATATTTTTAAAAAATTCATATTTGTATAACTCAAAATCAAAATGAGAGAAATGTTTCATGAAATCCAATGAATGGTGGGGCTACAGTACAATACTTTTTAGTTTTAAAGGCCAGCAGCTAGAATCATAGAGGCCACACACTGCTTCAATAAACCACTTTGGAAAGGAGTGCATCCTGTTTTCCTGATAATCCCAGTACTGAGTTGTCCTCAACAAGCCTTTCTTCTGCTGCAGCTAGTTTAAGTCATTACACAGTGTGAGGATGATGATGTCTTCCCTGGAGGTGGTAAAGAGGTAAATTGTAACTGAAGTAAAGGGCTGTGTGTCCACTGTGCAGAGTAGGGCCTGGATGAACCCTGGGGTCTTCAGGCCCCTTGTTAGCAGCCTGGCCTACATGTTTTCATTTGCTGGCAAACTGCAGGAGGTCAATTGCTGCTAAATTACCTGCTTTGGCTGGGAAAACAGCATACAGATAATTAGTTCACTCTGCCTGTCCATGCGATTAAGTTTTCTGAAAAACAGTCTAAAAGACGATTCAGGGCTCCAGTGCTGCAATTAGACCAGCATCAGTCCAGCTTTTCTGCCTGTATGTGTATTTGTGCTAGAGAGGCAAATTGGAAGCATTAGAAAAAAATGCTTTTTTAACAGAAAAAATAAATGTTGCGTCTAATATAACAGCAAAGGCGAGACAAAAAAACAAACTGTATAAATTTTGCTCTCATTGAAGATACAGTATGTTGGGACAAGCTCCAGACCCAACGTGAAGAGGAGTATATAACAAGAATAAGCAGAAAAGAGCATAAGTATGGAAGGTCCAAGGCAGTGGGGCACACTGTGGAGGTAGAGACTGGAAGAAACCAGATGATTTAGCACAAGAATAAGTGTAATGGCATCAGAACCATTTCATGAACCCAGAAGATGTGTTGCTGAATGAATGTGATTTAGGAACAAACATATGGTACAAAGCCAAATTGACTAAGATAAATCATTTAAAGTTATTGCTATTTTTAACACCCAATCTGTCAATATATCACTTCTCTTTAACTAACACTTATTAAGAGTCACAGAGGCTGGAACCTGTCCCAGCATGAATCCTATGAATGCAAAGAAAACACCTAGGATGTGAATCAAACACTTTCTGCTCCCACCTTTGGTCAAGAGAAGTTCAGTCAAGACAGTCTTCCCCAGCATTTGATCCAGTTTCTAGTCTTTAATATACTATTGTGTGTAGACTAGTTCTAGTTTTGCAATGTCTTGAAATATGACATGTGGTTACCAGCAGGATCCCTTTAGAAATAATGGCAGTCTAATGGTTGAACATTTTATGATGAGGTAACTCTCTTCAGTACTGAATTAGCCACCAGGCAGGGAGACCATTTTTAAGCTTTCTACTGCATCAGGGTATTGCTGTATTAGTCATTTTGTCATTGTCTGCTGTGTACAAGTTAACACATGGGATATGTGCAAAATAATGACTTTAGTCTTCATTGCTGTCCAACTACAGCACAGTAAAGGCAAAATACGTTTTAAACATGAAGCCCACAATGAGCTCTATAGACTGGGGAGGATTTAGCATTGTGCTTGCTCTTCCATCTGTGTTTCATAAGCAACCTGAGGGATTCTGAAGCAATCAGATCCTTAGAGTTTGTCCTGCTTCTGTGGTTATTGCAGTAAACATCATCCTGAGCTCATTGGCATCTGAAGAGAAAAGAAAAACATAAGCAAATTGCACAATAAAATAAAGGAATAAACATGATTGTAATCATCCAATTTAGATGGGAACTGATTTACTTTGTAATCTAAATGTGCTAAATCCACTTTATGGAATTCTATACATATAATAAAAAGTGAAAAAATATGTTTAGTGTAATTTGCTAATAAAATGCTCTGTGACCTTTGTTTATCTTTTTTTAAAGGAATTATTCAAAATAAATTAGCTTTATTTGTGTATTATTGGTTTTCATTTACACACTCCTCCTCTCCACTTAACATAATTACCACCTTTTAGTTCACCTCCACAGTTTGCCCTTTCACTCAGATTATTTTTCATTCTACCTCATATGTATGTCTTGACTGCCATTATAGACACTACAGATGCATTTATCCCACTGCTCAGAACATGAATTGTGTGAAGAAATGCCTGAAGAACATAAAGACTACATAAGTAAAACTTTTATTTATTTATTTTTTTACTGAATACATTTGTCTTATATTCACAGACTTAAACACAAACAATGCACCTAAAACTGAAAATCTACAATAGTTTCTTTATAATTCTGTTGGTAATTTTCCATCCAATCTGCCAAGTCTTTTTGTCTAAGACAAAAAAAAAAAAAAAAAAACAAATGTTGACATTTGAAATGGAATAGATAATGGAAAAATGGCCAGGTGGACACACTCACAGGCGTTCTAAGCAACCCTACTATGTCCAGTTATCTGTAGTATACCATCCATGGGGTAAATAAATAATATTTGGGTTGTGGAAACAAGAATTCACGCTCATATGTGTGGAGACAGAAATGCAAACACAGTTACCTGCTGCACAAGCACCTAGCCCTGGGCAAACTGCTTAGCTTTTAATGCTGGACTGACCATTACCCACGCTGCACACACAGGCCAAATGGCAGGGCAAGTACATCAGCGTACGCATGCATGCACAAAATACTTGCATGAGTGTGCAAACACATTCAATGAGGCATTCATGCAGGCAAGTCGCACAGGCACATAACATGCAACATATAAAGTGTTATTCCATTATTTGACCCAATCCGGTTATCTCCATCACACAGGCCTCTTATGACCCCTGGGGTCACAGGGGGCCTGTATTCTGTTTGGGTCCTCCCCTGCAATGGTCTTTGTTGAGGTTAGCAGGATAACCCCCCAGGGGAGGGTCTTCATTAAAGACAGAGCCACCTACACACACCATCAAACCTGTATGTCACTACATACACAAACAGTTTAAACTGTTCTGTTGTCTTAATCTGAATTTGTTTAGCTGTTTTAACCTGCATTTTATAGCTTTACCCTGGATGTGTGCAGTAAATGTGTCTCACATTTATGGCCTATATACAGTCCATTGTCTCTGTTGATTTACTTCTCCCTATTTAACAAAGTTTGTCTATGTGGCCTCTGTTCAATAAACAAGCAAACAAGTCAATACAGGCAAGATATTTAGAGAACAGCAACAGTGCCCCAACAGTGGACTGGTTATTATTTTTAGTGATGTTACCATTACTTATAGTTATAGCATGACTGTTCTGAAGGTACAAACACAGCCTTTCCCTTCAAGAGCCACATTTTTTATTTGTGTTGTGATAAGACACTGATCTCATCTATATTGTACCTTTAGCTGCATTATATCTTTATTCAGTGGTAAACTGAGATTTTAGACATGAGTGAGTCATAACTGATTTATTTACATTGTAATGGAAGGCAGAGTGTTGCATCAAGACATTTAACACAAAGTAATGCTCATAATATGGACAAAAGGGAGCGATTCCAAACACAGGCCACACACAGAGATCCCATATGTCATATGTAAAGACATGAACAACATAAACACACAGGACTGGTTTAAAAAAATACAGTTTGCTAGCAGTTAGGTGTGCAGTTTAGTGTCCCAGCAGCATATATCAGTTGGTAAATCATTGATGTTATGCTATGTTCAAAATATGTGTAACATTTGCAAAATAAATATTACTTTAAACAGTTCAAATTATTAATAAATAATTCATTGTTATTTTCCAAAATAACTTTTAACTGGGTTATTCAGTTGAAACATTAGAAAGTGTGCCTTTGAGCTTTGAGAATATTTTGTGGCATAAACTCCAAAATAAGATTTCCCTCCAGTCTGCAGGTTACAAAGACTTCCATTCTCACTGGGCAAATGTGGGTGACATTACTGGTCATTGGTGATTGGCCGCCAGTTAATCCACCTATTGTTATGCATTAGGTCTGTCTCTAATCGCATCTTCATCTGTGACCTTTGACTCCTCTGTT
Source organism: Monopterus albus (assembly GCF_001952655.1). NCBI lineage: Eukaryota > Metazoa > Chordata > Actinopteri > Synbranchiformes > Synbranchidae > Monopterus > Monopterus albus. The sequence goes on along the minus strand of NW_018128026.1, from coordinate 249,958 downwards.
GAGATAGATTAGCTCACTGACTCTGATTAGGACATTACCGGTCTCTTCTCAGGGGTCAAGTTCATTATGCAGTGTCCTAATTACAGATTTACCTTATTTAATTGGATACATTTGGTCGAGCTAACAAGGGTCATCTGAAGATAGATTAACAGTTAAAGGTTTAAATAAGCCTAACACATTAAGGGGAATTCAAGAAATAATCGGCTATACTGATCACATGGGTCAGCGTCGCTGTGCTCATTTTAGAGATATTGTGCTGAGAAGAGGATGATGACATTTTAGCTTGCAGTAAGTAAGTCACCACAGAGCACTGCAGGGACTAAATATGTGTCAGTGTGAGGCATTTCCTGAGACCAATCTTAAAAATAATTGAACATTTCATTCAATTGCTTCAACCTAGTTCACTCATCTATTTGCAATTTCGGTTGCAAAAGGCCCCCTTTATCTGGAGTTGGTTGATGTGAGCGGTGACTATAACTCAAGGAGAAGAGTGAAGGACAGGGGTCCTGGCCCTTGTGTGACCAGTAAAGTGAAATATACACCTGATGTTCACAAAGGACCTTTTTTAATCTGGCTGGTAGAAATGGAATATATAATGAGACTATATTTAGGGCTTGATATCATGACTGCAATGAGTAATGAAACAGTGAAGGAAGGGATTCATTACCTGCTGCATTATAATTTAATCAAACTGAGCAAAATTGTATAAATCTTTCTCCAACAAAGGGCTCCATATCTGATCTTGTCACCCTTGAACCTGCAAGAGGTTGGTGGTGTTAGAGAGGAAACTCTTACACCTATATGGCTAGAGGTCTGTGACAAGCAAAAAGAGGAGTTTTAAATAGATGTGGTGTGGAAAAAAGAGGGCTGACCTCTATTGACCGGTGTGGTGTAGAACCAATGCTAGTTTTCACTGGGATGTGTCAGGCCTTCCACTACAAATCAGATGATTGATCGGATCAGGTGGTTGAATAACCCGATCAAACCATCAACCAGTGGCTTTAGATATCTGGTTACTGAATTAATGAGAAAAACCACTAAATATGAAGTCACAATCCTCAAGTTTGATCAGATTCTCCACAAACATTAAAGAAACAAAGACCCCTCCTCCCTTGTACCACTACTACCATGTTTCAAAACCAGCTGGTCAAAGATTTGCTTTTTCCTCAGCCATAACTTATTTATTTTAAACCATCTCCACAGACACACATTAAATATGTAAGGACATGAACAGGAACCTGGCTAGCCAGTAGTTCCTTATACAGTATACTGTGGGTCAGTGGGGCAAACAGAGGGAAATTGCTGGAAAATATGTCTCACCTGTGAACATAACTTTTGTCCCAGTACAGTTTCTGACTGCTTGTTTCCACTTTAATTTGGCAGAAGATTTTGTAAATGTCCATGACCAGTAGTAGAGTCAAAATCTTCCTAATAATCAAACTGAATAAATATTTTGTTTTACTTCAAGAATTCAGTTTTTCAGTTTTGACATCATGCTCATATTAGAGGTTGTTTAGTTTTGTCTTGCCCCAACCAACTTTAGTGAGTGGCATTTCTGTTCAGTTTTTCAAAGTAACAAGATAAATGTGTAATTGTAAGAGTTATTATTATTATTGAGTCAACAACAACAAACAAGACCTCCCAATTAAGTGACAACATATGTTGTGTGTCCTTTCCCTCTAGAGTGACATACTGTACAAGCTTTTTTTGAGTTATTTTATTTATTTTTAATATGACTCCAATAGTGACAGGACAGCACTGTCTCTCTTTGCCTTTCCAAAACTGTTACAAATCTATAGTATGGCCTGCTTCAACTATACAATGTACCATCCTCCACTTTAATAAAACACGAATTAATCTGCTCTCGCCATTTGTGTTTCTTACAATAACTGGACTGAGGATCAACCTGATATCTGCAGAAAGTTAGTGTACCTGGCAGGGAGGGAGATACTGAACCGTGTAGAATTTGTAGAACCAGATGCAACCATAAAATCCACAGCAAGATAAACAAAGAATCGCCTGGAGCTGAGGACACCTGGAGTCACAACAGTGCAATAAACTGTGACACGTTGCAGTTTACGGGAATGTCGTGACTCATGACAGGCAATGTCTCCTGTGTCAGAGTTGTTATCCCTCCATCCACTTCAACCTTCCTCCACTGCAGACTGTCAGACAAGTAGATTCTACTGCAAAAGGGCTTTGTCACTTGAACATAAACATGTCATGTCATTTTTGGGATTTGTTGACATGACATCATTTTTCTTGGGAGGACAGAATCACTAGTACAGCAGAGTCTATATCATTCACACTTCATTCACATTGTTCTGATGTGCTCATTTTATGAGAGTAGCAAGGTAGTTATAGATAGCTACTAGTAGATTATATTCCCCATTCTTATTTCTGGCAACCAAGCTCTGATTGGTCAGTGGGCACCAATTTAAATATTTCCAAATATGGATACAATGCATCAACTAAAACAACACAAGTCTAATGTGAGTGACGTTAATGTAACACACTTCACTAGTGTGACAAATTATACTTGTCACTCCAGCTCTATGGTATACAGCTACCATCTTCTGCATTAGGCAAGTGCAAAGGTATTTTTATGCAAATAAGCAAACTCAACTAGCTGATAAAGGTGAAACAAGAGAAGATTCTAGAATTGCTATTACATATATGGGCTTGAAGTTAGATTGTTTCATCAACTACTACTTCTAAACTCTGGGTTTCTATTCAGTTTCAGAGATTCTGTGATATGTCATAAATGATTGCCCTGAAATATTTAGCATGTTCCAGAATCACCTTATGGACAAAACATCACTATAGTATCATATCACAAGTTTTCTAGCCATGTAGGATGTGTTTATCCGCCTGTACCGAGTAAAGATAGCTGTTAAAGAAGACTGTTAATACTACTCACTCTGCCACTGCAGTACCTCATTGAGATGCACATTTTGCAAGGTAAACAGCATTCTAAAGGATCCTAAATGAGGTAATCCATCCACGGCCTCCCCTCCAATTGCCTCAGGCAGGGTTTTGAATTTGAGAACTGTTACACACCCTCTTTTATGTTAATCTGCTCCTCTGGCTGCAAAATAAGAACCACATGGCAAAAGTGCTTCAGAGTGCACTCACAGGCTGATCTTTTATGGAGTGGATGCTGCAGGCCCTGGTAGAGACACTATCTGAATGACTGAAAGACAGAGGCAAACAATCTTCGTTCTTCCAAGTTAATGAAAGATATGGTTATTTAATCCCTGCAAACCTGCAAATGTTAACTGTGTCCAGCTTCCAGGTCCGAGTCATAAGTGCTCAAGTCCAAGTCGGGACAAGAGTCCTGAAAATCCGGACTCGAGTTCAAGTCCAGAACTCGAGTACTACAAGCCTGCCAGGTGAACGTCGTTCATTTCCTGTTTCCCACCTCCAGTCAATATTTCTTTTAACTATGGCAGCTGTCATTCCCATGAACTGTATCTTTTCTGTGCTGGTTCAAAATAAATCAGTACGGAGAAGGACCAGAATGTAGTTTACATCTGCCACAACCTACTCGATGGTGATTGGTTTAAATGTTGTGTGCAAGTACATTTTATATAGCACTGTCGTCATCTTGACCATTCCCTTACTGGCAATTTGACCACAGTTCAGACATGTAGCCAGTTATAAAGTGGCCAGCTATTCGACTAGTTCTGCTGGCTACGTCACTTGGGGCTTTGTTCAGACATGGCACCTACAGTAGATATGAAATAGCAGGTCAATTCCTGGGTAGGGGTGTATGTTTGAAAGGGGCTTTTACCTCATCTCACTTGTCTCACAGAGCTTTTATACAAACCAGCTCTTCCTTCTGGGAAACGTGTGGATTTGCAATCCACCTGTCTGTTATGACATAGCCTCTGCCAAGCAAGCTCCCAGATGTGCTATTCTAATTAAATCTTTAGTGTAGGTTACTTCTTTGACAGCTCGTTCTCTAAGTTATTCATCTTGCCCTAGAAACAGACTGGTATTCACTTTGTGTAATTGAAAGATTTCCCTGGAAGTGCTCCAGGCTTTAATGTGTCTGATATTTTCAGCTGAGGGTTGTTTGCCTATTTCTTTTGCACTTCTCATACATTAGCCATCTTGTTGTGATTCATAGAGCAGTAGATCATTTAAAACACCAAACAATTGGCCCTTGCATTTATAGTTTCCCTGAATGTTGTGCTCTTGCACTATTCACATATTGCCTAAACAGCTTTCATTGAAAATAACTTGGTTTATAGGTCAAATATTTGTAGTTTTATAAATTTTTCTTCATTGAACAAGAGAAGTACTGTACTTAATCCATTATCTTTATTTCTGATCAAAGAGATAGCTAGAGAAAATCCAAATTTTCATCCTCATTAACTGCAAATTTCTGCTGCTAGTCACTGTGTTAGGAACAGATTACTGATTGTGCCAGAGAGAAACAAGACAACTTTCTTTCCAGGTAACCCCTGGAAATAACTCAGTTTAAACAGAAACTAGTGATGCACAAGGGAGGACAAAGCAGCGCAACGTGATCCCTTCTGTAGGTTTACTTAACCAGTGCTATAAGTGCATTGCAATTATACCTATTTTCATGCAATAATACCATCTGTAATGCTCATGTAGGCTCACTCTTTC
>NW_018128026.1:243295-245225 GCF_001952655.1 Monopterus albus | reverse complement strand
TCACCTAAAATTATTACCAGACCAAATAGACAAATTCAAGAGAGAAAGGCAATACTGTTTGTTTAGCCTGTGACCAACCATGGCCGGTTCTCTGTGCACAGAGCACACGGCCACATGAAAAAGAAGTAGGAGTCAATGGGGAAAGGGGTCAGTGACATGAGGGGGCAGCGGCGTACTGAGAGTATACATGTGTAACCCATTTCACACAACCACACCATGGGAAATATCTACCTTATTCTAGGCTCCTATTTCCATATGATTAATTCAGGAAGAAATAATAACAAAACTGCAGCACTTGTTAATTGGGTCGTATTTCAACACTTACACAAACTCGTCCATTAATGATATTAAAACACACAAAAGTAAAATGTTTTTATTATACCTAGCTAAGGTAGGGGTTTCCCCATGTGCACACAAAAAAAGTACCTTGGTGAGAGAAAAAAAAAGATCATCTTGGGATCAAAACAACCTGCACAAAACTAAATCCAGTCCATTAAGGGGTTTGGAAAAGTCCTTACATCTTTGTTGAAATGTACTGTACAATTATAAGTGAAGTGGATCACTTGCTCATTTCCTCTTCCTGTTTCTTTTCTTCAGGTGAATGTATATGTGTGTCAGATTACGCCCCTTATTGAGCCTAATTATTGGTCAATGGAGGGAATTATTTAATGACCCAGAGGTCATTTCCCTTCCTAAAACCAGCTTTTACAGTAACACTTAAGCCTGTGTTATCCACTCCTTAACAAAATTAACTCAGTGACATACATATGTTGGTACTTCAGTGTCAGGTTTGCCCGGCTACGCCTGCCTTCTCACTCCCCTCACTCTGTTTTTGCTCCCTTACCTTGATTACATTATCCCCTGTGCCTACTACTCCCGACGGTTGACCCCGGCCGAACGTAACTACAATGTGGGAAACAAGGAACTGCTGGCCATAAAATTGGCCCTTGAAGAGTGGCGGCACCTCCTCGAGGGTGCCAACCAACCTTTTTTAGTCTGGACCGATCATAAGAACTTGGCCTACCTCCAGTCAGCTAAAAGACTGAACCCCCGACAAACGAGGTGGGCATCTCCGCCCCCCAGCCATTGATGACCCTCCGGAGCCCATTCTGCCTGCCTCCTGTATGGTGGCCTCCATTACAGGGGAGATTGAGGACACCATACGGGAGGTGCAGCAACAGGAACCTGATCCAGGGGATGGGCCACCAGATAGAGTATACGTCCCCCTGGCTGCTAGGGCCCAGACCCTCGACTGGGCCCATGCCTCATGGCTAGCATGCCATCCGGGGGTACATTGTACCATCTCCCCTGAAATGTTACTTCTGGTGGCCCACCCTAGAAAAAGACGCCAGGGAGTACGTAGCCGCCTGTGCCCCCTGTGCGCAATCCAAACCACTCCACCAGTCCCCTGCGGGTCTTCTTCGGCCGCTGACTACGCCTAGTCGGCCCTGGTTTCATATAGCCCTCGACTTTGTCACCGGCCTGCCTCCCTCCCAGGGCAACACGGTCATTCTCACAATTGCCGACCGTTTTTCCAAAGCCGCCCATTTCCTTGCCCTTCCACAACTCCCCTCTGCTCTAGAAACCGCCCAGCTCCTGGTTCAGCATGTTTTTCGTATTCACGGCACCCCCATCACTATCATTTCTGACCGCAGTCCCCAATTCATCTCTCACGTCTGGTCTGTCTTTCCTCCGGTTATCACCCCCAGACTAATGGGCAAGCTGAACGGCTGAACCATGAGCTGGAAAATGCCCTCCATTGTGTCACCAGTTCCTCACCAGAGGACTGGAGCCAGTTGTTGCCCTGGGTGGAATACGCCCATAATACACTCTCTAGCTCCGCCACCGGTATTTCTTCCTTCCAGGCATCCCTAGGTTACCAACCACCCCTCCGGTCCTCTGCTGAAACTTACATCATGGTCCACTCTGC